>NC_045752.1:25164453-25164580 GCF_008692095.1 Etheostoma spectabile
GTGTGATAATATATCATTAAACTTCTTCTCCTGGGTCTCTCTGTTCCTCTCTTGCTCCGGTTTCATGAGCCCAACGATCCCGTTGAACTCGCCCCTCCAGTGAAGTTTGGCTGACTGGGAGATGTTC
>NC_045752.1:25164590-25165120 GCF_008692095.1 Etheostoma spectabile
TCAGACTTTCTCTGAGAGAGTCAATCTCCTCATTTTCTCCTTCTCCTTGATTTTACATTTTTTCGTATTGGTTTTCTCTGAACGTAGAGCCGTCAGGACGTTCATTTTCTCCTCCTCCAGACCAGCATTTTTGGAGACCAGCTGGTTGATAGTTCTTGAGTATCCAGTTGGTCTTTCTTCAGGTCCTCGAGTTGTACACTGGGAGTTGGACGACAGTCGCCAGCATTGTTGCCATGATTGCTGAACAAAATTATTTGTTGCGATAGCGGTGTATTGCAGTGTAGAGTAGTATTGCTCTATTGTTGTAGTACGGAAGTTTTGCCTTTTACATTTCCTTTTTCAGGCTCTTTTTGCCACGTTCTTGGCCTTCTCTTCCTCTTTTTTCATTCTGGCTTTCTCCTTGTCCGATTTTTGAGCCATCTCCTGCATGCCAAGGAGACTGACCTGAAGCTTAGAGTTTTGCTCTTTCAGGATCTTGATTTCATTCTCCATTTGACTCTCTTTGGTAATCCACTCCTCCTCCATCTTTC
>NC_045752.1:25165145-25179136 GCF_008692095.1 Etheostoma spectabile
ATCTCTGCTCATCGTATTGTCAAACGAAACGCCTAGGAGGCGTGGTTTTGTACTGAAGAGCATACGATTTGTGCATCCTTTATAAGAGCTTAAAATATGTTCTTTATTTGGCATTGTTTTGGTTGGTCTACTAGCCATCTCACTTCTTGCCTCCACATCTACTGCTCTCTCATGGCCTCTGTCCAGCTTCGCTCGGTCTCGCCGTTTTCTTCTCAAAAGCTCTCTCATCCTTATTCATTGCCTCTACTATCTCCACATCCATTTAATCTTTCCAGAGTGGCGAGTTCTTGTGTCTCCTCAAACATCCTCCTGCCTCCATTCCTTCTTGTGTCATACTCTGCTGCTGCCCTAAATATTCCCTTCTCTCCAACTCACTGAGCTTGGCTTTCCCTCTTCCAAAATACGTAACGCATGTAGATCTGTCCGTTTTCTCCCTTAATTATTGAATGATCATGGATCCTCCTTTTTTCCTGGCAGACGTCGCTATGGGCCCTCATCAACTTCCACAACTAAAGCTTTCGTAAGCCCTCCAGTCGCCCCCAGTTATGCGCTCTCTCGCCCTCTGCGGGGCAAAATCGCCTCTGCAAGTCCATCCCGGACCCGAGGTTGGGTATGTGTCCATAGGCCATCCAAAATTCCTGGTATTGCTGTGTGATATTATATCATTAAACATTCTATCTCCTCCCTCCTCTGGAGTTCTCCATCCCTTCCTCTCCTCGTCGTGTGGTCTCGCTGCCCCTAGTTCTCATCACTGAGCCCAACGAATCCCGTTGAACTCCCATCCTCCTCCATCTCCTCCCTCCAATGTGGAAGTTCCTAGCCTGCCCTGTGAGATGATTCTTCCTTCTGCCTTCCCTGTGGCCCTTCAGAAACTTCTCTGAGAGCCAGTACAAGTCTCCTCATTTTTCCCCTCAGGTTTGTTTTTCTTCTGTTTTCTTTATTCTTTCCCCTTCTTTCCGTCCTTTTGTTGGGTGTCCTCCCCTTCTACTCCTTGAATTTTTGACTCCCCTAGCCGTCCTTTGGTGGGTTGGCGCCACTCTTTGCAGATTGCTGGCCTCTCGTTGCCCTAAACGTAGACCGGTCTCGTGGCCCCGCGGGTCCTTAAAAAGAGTCTTAAAGCACGTTCTAAAATTAAAAGCCGGGCTCATTGCTGAACAACAAAAGCATTAAAATCGTCTTAAAAAATTCAGATTGGTTAGGTCTTAACACTAATGCCTTTGTGTCATGTCATAGAATGTGGCGAAATGCAGGCAATCCTCTGATTTGTCGAATAATCTAACCACCATATTGTGTGACTCGTGACGGGGGTTCCAGTCCCCCCCCTGACTTAGATACGATAGATGTAGATAGATATATCGATCGATCGCATAGATAGCATATATTTTTAGGGCCACCTGCCGTACAGTTATGTGGTATGGACATTGCGCCTAATTTTAATCATCATCATAGCGGTAGGTATGGATGTGCCCTAATATCATTACTACTAATACTGGGCCAGGCTCTTTTTATAATTGGCCATAGCCCCAGACATTCTAATGTGCGCTTGAGCAGCGTCCGTTTGTAGTTATGTATAGGGTACCGTAGTATTCATTTTAGTATTATTATGAGTAGTATTAGAATGCCTACATCAATTATTCGTCATGGGGCTTTGGGCCCCGCTATAGGCTATAATAATTTGCTCAATGAGGTTGCGATGTCGCATGCCTATTTATAAATTGTGACTGTTTGTTATTGCACGTTAGATACAGCATTGCATTATTATCATTCAATTGTCAACCTCAATTGATAGCTCAGGGTGTTGCCTCCTCATATGGGTGGCACCAGAGCACCGGATCTCGAACGCCAAAAACTCAAGAAAGGCAAAACATCCACTAGTCGATGGGGGATCCATCCGTAATCCCTTTAAAAAAGTCGTCGCCAAACTGCTGTTTTGTCATTGCTGACAGTAAGGTTCTCCAATATACAAGCCCCCTAGCTGGACGGTGCCACTGAAAATATGGAGGAGAAAACATGTGACGACGCACTTAATGTTGGAAAAATTCGCGCTGATCCAAGTCTGCAACGAGGCTGGGGAACAATGTCGCAGTTCCCCCTCGACTGATGCGGGCGGGCCATGCCAGCCGGTCTATCAGTTTTTTGTGTGAAGGCGTGCACTTTGTGATTGTTCCCGCAAGGGCAAAATGTGAGTGTTGGGTGCGGCCTTGCAAAGAACAGGTTGAGGGGCCCCATGGGTCCCGAAAAGAAAAACAAATTTCAAAAAAAAAAAACAGCGGGGTCAAATATATCGACCAATAGGCCAGAATGCAAGCCACATAGTGTCATATGTCGTGTCAATCATCCAGATGCTTCCCAGATCTGATTTTGTTTCTTTCCTCTGTGTTCGTCAAAAAAAAAAGTCTGTCAAAAAAAAAGCCATCTTCACCTACACAAAAAAAAAAAAAAAACGAAAAAAACCACTTCACTAAACCATAAAAACCACCAGAAAAAACTCCCCGTCCACCCCACAAACACTCACTTCAAAAAAAAACCATTCACCTATTCATCAACAAAACAAAAAAACAAAAAACAAAAAACCACTTTGTCACAACACAACCTCAACCAAAAAAACCACTTCCACACTCTCTCCTCTCGCATCTCATACAAGATACAAAAACCCAAAAACAAAAAAAAACCCCCCCGCTGGTAAACACACAAAAACCAGCAAAACACACAAAAACAACAAACCAACAAAAAAAACAACCATAAAAAAAACCGACAAAAACACAGAAACACAAAAAAAAGAAAACACAACAAACAACAACCAAAACCCAACACACAAAACACTACAGAACAACAGCCTCCAAAAATAAAAAAAAAACAAATCGCCGTCGACGGGGGGCAACCGGGGACTCGGCGAACTTCCGTGTGCAGAACACTGTGCCCTCGCTCGCCTGCCGCCCTGACCCCCCATCTCCTTGCAGAGGACCCCAAACAATCGGAGTTAGCGGCCGTGGCTTTGATTAGATTTGTTATTTTTCGCGGACTTGGTTCAGCACGGATTCACAGAGAACCGCATTTTTTTAGCAGCTAGTGCTTCGCGAATGGACCCATGCAATGTGTCCATCTCACAATTGGGAGTTTTTGCTGAACGCGAGCAGCTAGCCACGCTCACCGCCCCGTCTTGCCTGCGCACCACCGTGCATAGGCCAACCATCGGTCCCAAGCCAACCCATTTTCACGTATAAAATATCAAGGACATTGAAAATGGCTCTCCTAGTGTGCGACTGAAGAGCCGCAAAACAGGACGCCCTCCTCAATCGCCTTGTCTCTCAGATACCGTACTATAGTGAGGAGCTGTGCCTGCCAGCAATATTAATGGATTCGTCCGCTGCAGCGCGTAGTAAAGGACTCATTTTACAACCTCTATCAGTTTCTCTCTGATATCATTGGACATGTCCTACAATTCCCTACTACTGGGTGTCATTGACAGTGTAACTGCACCGAGTTTGGCTTCTGCACTATCGCCTATCATTATATTGCAACATGTCTTGCGCTGCCGGCAAACTGATTCCTCGGCGATTGTATGCGTTTACCCAAGTTTTACGTCCTTTGCCACTATATACGATGCCTATGCCTCCAAACACTGTTTAGCACAGTTCTGTCACTGAAATGGTTCCCTTTTGCTGATGGAGGCCATCAAGCTTTCTTTAAAATTTTCAGCCGGTTTATGTTTACTGCCCGCATGCTTTTGTTTCTAGGTGCCATTTTTATTTGCAGGGCTTCAATACTGTCGTGTGCCACCCCCTCGCACACACGACCACTGAGGTCCAGATCAGCGGGACCTGTAAACCCCACTGCAGGTATGATTCATCGTCCCTTCGAGCGTTTTGCAGCTGTGGTGCGTCGGTTGGCTTGTTTTCCTCACAATAAAGTTCTCCATTTGTTCTTGTTTCAATAAGTTTTGGCCACTATGGAACTGTGTGTTGTTGTATGTTAAAGACTATCAGGGGCAATCAGTCGGGACTACTTTACATTTTATTTTAATACTTAACGGCTTGTTGGTGTGTGTGTGTGTTGTGTGTTATTCGTTGGGTAGTTTTACTAAATGAATCACGGCCTACTTAATAATCCTGGCTAGGGCTGTAGATTTGATCTATCTTTCACTAAAAAATACTGTTTGTGGGTTAGTCCCCTTTAAAAAGAATGTTGGGGTTTGTAGAAAGGCCTATCACGATTGATCATACTAACTATCGGATCTGGCACAAGTGAACTTGGCAAGAGACTAGACCTAGAGTGAAAATTGGCAAATGAAAAAATTATGCACAATGTACAATAATCACCATGGGAATATATTGCACGAGTCAACAGTATTCTTGTACAATCTGACGGCTGCTGGAGTGAAGACTGCGGTACCTCTATTTCACACAGCGGTGTGGAGCAGCCCGTCACTGACTGCTCCTCCATGGCCTGACAGGGTGTAGTGAGGGTTTGACTCATGGAGCAGCATAGCTGTCAGTTAGCCAGGACCTTTCGTTCTCCACACCTCCTCACTGAGTCCAGAAGACAGCCCCAGGAAGAGCCTGGATCACCTTGCCCATTTGTTTTCTGTCCTCTCATGTGCTGCTGCTCCATCAGACCCAGCATAGAGGATGGCTGACGCCACCACAGAGTCATAGAAAGTCTTTAGGAGGGGCCCTGTCACTCCAAAGGACTCATCCCTCAGGAAGTCCAGCCTGCCTCTGACCCCTCATTTGAGCGCTCAGGGTGTTTCCGGTTAAACACCCAGGTACGTGTACGTTTCCACTCTCTCAATGTCCATTCCCTGATGTTCACCGGAGGGGAGATCGCAGACAAGCCGTTTGCGAAAATCGACCAATATTCCTTGGTCTTCCCCCGCGTTGATCAGGAGGTGATTTCGCCGCACCAGTCCCAAAGTTCTGTTCACTCCTCTTTACTCTGCGTGATTGAGGCCGACAATGGCAGAGTCTCATAGAACTTCTGCAGAACACAGCTGTCCCTGTGTTTAGGCTGGTCTGCCGGTAAGGTGAAGCGGGAATGGGGCCGGACAGTCCCCTGGGTCACCTTTACTACACATTAGACGTTCATACACATTTTCACGTCCCCCCTCACTGTTCGTAAGATAATTCCTGACCCACTGTGACAGCAGGTGGCCCACCCCAATGCCCTTCAGCTTGTCCTCCGAGCTTGTCTGGATTGTTTAAAAGTACTTGAGAACCTAAAAACATATTTCACGTTCTGCCGTGCTTATAGGGTGGCGAGACCCGATTCGGCGGAAGATGACAGCTTCCTCCACTCCGATGTTGGACCTATAAGTAAAGCTCAGTGGGTCCCTGAGGGGCCCGCCCCTGGGAGCGGAGGTTTGCAGGACCATCTCTCCATGCGTCTTCATCAGGTGGGACGTAGCCTCACCTCTGAATGTGTGTGTGTGTGGGGTGTGTTTGTTTGTTGTGTTTGTGTGTTTATGAATTGGGCCCCTCCTAAAGACGTCTATGACCTGTGGTTGCGTCAGCCATCCTCTAAATGCTGCGGCTGCTGGAGCAGCAGCTCCTGAGAGGGACAGAACAGTCGGGCAAGGTTCAAGAGATCCCAGCTCTCTCTTTGGCTGTCTTCTTGACTCAGTGAGGAGGTGGGAGACCGACCAGGTCTGGCTAAACTGACAGCTATGCTGCTCCATGAGTGCACACCCCCTGCACTACAGACCCTGTCCCAGCCCTGGAGAGCTTTCCGTGACGGCTGCTCCACCCCTGCTGTGTGAGGAGAGTACCGCAGTCTTTCCCTCCACAGCTGTCAGAATGTACAACGAACACAGTTGAATCTGTGCAATAAGCCCATGTGCATTATTAGTACATCTTTGCATAATTTTTTCATTTAGCCAATTTTCCACTCTAGTCTAGTCTCTGTGCCCGTTCACTTTGCAGCTCTCGCAGTTCTGATCAATCTCGATAGGCCTTACTACAAAACCCAACATTCTTTTTTAAAGACTACCACCCAGTATTTTTTTACAGTTAATCAATCTCAGCCCTAGCCGTCATTTTTAACTGGCTAGGCAGAGCTTTCATTCTTCATTCATCTGTGCATAATTTTTCCATTTGGACACTTTTCATAGTGCAATTTACTAATTAATGTGTAACTTATCTAATATGTTATGTTTGAACCTGCAGGTGGAGCACTATCCAAACACTAAGTATCAAACTGTTCTTTTATCTGTTTAAAAGCGTATTTAGCTAAATCCAGTATAGACATAGCCTGGAACTCCAGACCTAAATCCAAAAGTTAAGGGTCTGGCATCGAGTAATGGAAAGGTCTCTTATCTCAATTGTCGGCAACCAAGCGTGCATTTGAAAATCTCACTGCACGAATTGGATAACACTACGACCAATCACAAAAACACACGGGGTGACGAATCCATAGCCCTGTACGCTTAGCTACCAAGCGGACTTACGGTAGATTAAAACTGTCTCATCAGGAGGACAGGCGTCAGACTGGCGGACTAGGCGGTCCAAAGCCTTTTGAAGCTCTCGGTCAATTGCCTCAAGTTTAAAAATACTGATGGTGCTTCTCAAAAAAAATGGTTGAGTACATGTTTTAAAATGCGAAGGAAAGGTAAAGGAAAAGTTTCCAGCGATAGCTCTGTCAGAAATGACGACCAACAACAAATCTTAACCTTAGCCAAACGGCTAAAGTACGGACGCCGCTGTTCAGCATACCTACCTGTTGTATTGTGCTGTTTCTTGTTTTCCTGTATGTTTTCTGTTTTCCCCCTGTTTTTTTTCCTATATATTTGTGGTATGCTTCTGTACGGTGATGATCGGTGAATCCCCCCCCCCCTCTGCGTGGCGGGTTCGTCCTTCTGCTGGGTTGAATTTATTGTTGTACTTTTGGAAAGGAATCGCATTTAACCTTCTAGCAACTATTCCCGGCATTCAGCAAAACAACGATCCTACAAGCTAGTAGTAACATCAACACTGTAGCAATGGAGTGGCCTAAAACCTATCCTGGTATAGTTCAGTTAATTTCCAGTTGGTAACCACAAGAAGCATACATTCACACTGGCTAAAAGACGAATCCTTTTGATGTATAAAAGTTTATATAGCCTTTATAGGTTGGATTCTAGCCTGTTGTACTTAACTGAGTCCCCTCCTCCACAACAAAACCCACAGCACTACGCCAGAGCAATACTATGATTGCACGTCTTTCCACCCAATCCTCCTAGCTGAAACATTCTAGTATGGTCGTTTAATTCTTCTAAAAGTATGCGTTCCCATTTGTAAGGCTTGGGAGTTCATATTTACATAAATCAACATTTCCGCCAGTCACTGTCATGTTCCGCGAGGGTGCTGCCCTTTCACCATTAGACGGCCAAATTCTGTGTCGTTTTGTGGCGTAATTTTCCGATCTACTCCATCACACGCCCGATTCAGTCAAGGTTGGCTTCAGTGCAGGAACAGAGGAACTGCAGCTGTCACTTTAAAAGTGTATGACCTGAATAAGCTTATGGTTTGGCTTAAGTAATCCGACTTTTGTCCAGTGTTTTGAGTGGTTATTCTGTATGAAATGCATTCATTTGTTATTGAGGCGTTGTATTTTAATCCACAGATTAATGTAACCCTTTGCTAACTCAGGCGGACCCTTATCACTTGACAGTTTAGCAGCTTACCGCCTAGCCTTGTAAGTTAACGTTTAGTCCGTGCAGCCTGTAAGTTAACTTAGATGAGCTCTGTACTTACCGCCGCCCCACTCTCCGCTCGCAATTACGCCCTCAGCTAGGATGGCGTTGATTCCTAAATGCAGCTACTTAGAAGCTAACTGCTGCATATGGAAAGGCTACAAATGAGTCGATGTGCTAACTAGCTCGTTAAGTAAACGTAAGCAACCGTCTAACTCTTGGTTGGAGATTAGCAGGGTCCCCCCCCCCCTCCCCCCCTTGGTAATACCGCTCACTTAACGTTATGGGCTATGTCAAAAGTGAAGGTCCCGACTGCTACTTTACCTGGCTTTAAGAGCATAAATGTGTTTCACTGTGTGGGAAGTTTGGCCGTGAGAAAAAAACAGAGAAACGTTAGATACATTGTCAAGCCTCATGTCGCAGAGCGGAACTAAATTGCTCACAATTGTGACCTAGCCTCATTGCTAACTGTGTCACTAACGTTAGCTCTAGGGGTGTGTGAAATACCCCACTTTAACGTAACTATCTCCTATATTTACGCTAATGTGTTAGAATTGAGCTGGAGAGGGAAGGCACCTTCAGTTTTGTCTACTTTAGCAGTCAGTTACATCCATTTTTAGCTACATCTTTGTAATAGTCTGACTGATTTTAACTTTGCAGTCTTCAGAAAATTAGATGGTTGGTACTGCATAAACGCAAACTGTTTTCAAGACCCTGTCCTATTGACTTTCCTTCCCTGTCATGTACTTTTTTATTGACTGATGATACGTGAGGCCACTATATGCAACACACCTTCGGCTCTATTAAACTAAACCAAGGTGGGGAAATTGTTCAGGTTCAGTTCTGTACGTTTGGTTGTTGCTAAATTGCTTTTCATTGTTTATTGACAAAACAAGTTATGGCTGCAGAGCATGAATGACGCCACAAACACTTCTTCAATTGTCAAATCTATTAATAAGTATAGTTTTTCTAATTGTGGGCAAACACCTTTAAAAAAAAAAATAAAAAAAAACACATGTTAAGATGGCACCAACGCACACACATGTTTTTAAAACCACACTGCTTCTTTTATTTCTCGATCTTTTTTTTCTAAGAAAGAATATTGGAGGTACAATGCTATTGAGAAACCCATACGTTTCATTCTTTAATACAAATAAGAACGTAAAAAGGCTGTGTTTACTTTTCTATTGCTTCTAATGGCTTAGTTTTTATCTAGTACCGGTGTGTCTTCTCAGCCCGCAGTTGTCGCCTCCAGCATCCATGGGAAAGTAAGAGTCGAGTGAAGACTCAGAAGTCGGGGGTCAGGATGCACACATCGCTGTGTTTCACCGCCCACGGAGACGATGAAGCGTTACCTAATCCTGAACTTCTGCAGAGTACGTTTACCTTCGAGTTTTTGCAAGCTAAGTCCAGACCTCACATCCTTACCTTTGGGGAATCGCTATTTACCACGAATCTATTTAACTCACTCATTCCCCATTCCTTGGTTGCTAAAGTTGTTTGGATGGGTACTTAAGGATGAAGAACATCCAGTATTTGTTTTAAGAGTGTTGGGACGCGCTTAAGGCAATTTGAGCCATATGGATGGTGAGCTTAGTCCCATTCCTCATTTTACGCTGGGAGATATGCCTTTTTTTTTCGTTTAAGACTCAAAAAAGAGATTTTTTTTTTTACTGCACACGTAATAGGTTGTCCGGCTCAGTTCCGATGTCCTTTACTTGCTGGCATACAGAGTGTCAAGTGCTACTGAAATCTTACTTGTATTGTTGTGCTGTATTAAGGTGTTTTTACTGTATGTCCAACGTAGAACAGGGGAAAATTGATTTTGATTGATTTTTTTAGGTCAAGAGGTGCATTCTTTTATTTGTGTTTTGTGAGAGTGACTACCGTCACTGCATTGACGCAAGCGTTGTACTACCCAGCAGATGGGTTTAAAAACACATAAAAACTGGCACAAATGCGGGGGAGGGGTCTTCGGGCTTAAGTGGCCAGTATGCTGAGATTGGACCAAACATTGTGTCAGTACCGCTAATTTGTCAGTTGGCATGGCATGATCATTGCATGTCTTTTATAATAATATATCTATATATATATATCTATATATAGATGAGTATATAGATCTATAGGATATGTTGTGTTGTGTGTGGGGTGTGTGTTGTGTGTGTGTGTGTGTGTTTCAAAGTTAGGCACGCACAGGCTCTTTCAGTAGCAACTATCTTTTGGGGACTCTGTTTTATTTGATAAGAAAATTTGACTGGGGGGGGGGGGGGGGGGGGGGTCCCGTGTCATAAAAAATTTACTTAAAAAATAGACTTCGTCTTTAAAATGTAAATGACCACTTTTCCCAAATCATAGTACTACATAAAATATACATAAATTGTTATGTAATATTCGCTCTTGTATCAGGGTTTGGTGTGTGATAAAGTTCGCTTTTGTGTATGAAAACAATGCAACCGTATTAGAGTAGGTCGGCTATTGCATAAGTAGTGGCAGGGGTCGAGAAGAGAATTGAAAGTGGTTTGAAATGCGCGCTTTGTGCCGCTTCAGCACATTCAGTAGCTGGCATGCACCCCCTAGGGACAAGAAGGCGGAGTTGCAGCAAAGCAAAAGTGCTTTTTCGTACTTTGCAGGCTCTCTACTTCTTTTATCAAATCTCTTGTCAAATGTCTCTTGCTTGCAGACAGACGCAACCGTTGCCTCGGCCTGAACTTGGGCCAAGATTGGCGTGCCTCGGCTCGTGTGCGTTAAGTGACCGCTGCTCAGGCATGACATGGCCCTGGATTCATCACTGGATCACGGCTAAGACTCCTGTTTCAGGGCTGTGGCTAACAGCATAGTGGCTGTTCTCAAATTAGTCTAGAAACAAATTCATAATCCTGATTCTTTTGTGTTAATATGAAATCAAGATTAAGTTAACAGAGTCCTTATGTTTTGGAAGATGTGGCATTTATCAAAGTTAAAACAAATCAAAAGTGAAAAGCACGTTGAGCCGGTGACATTCTCCTTAATTCTTTTCCCGTTTGAATTTTGTCGGGGGGGGGGGGGGTTTTAAATTCAAAACAAACAAAACAAATAATGATAAACCCCAAAAGATAAAAACCAAAAATATAGCATTGTAAATGAGTCATCCGAACCACAAAGCACAAATACTATTCTGCATGCTACATTGATTAGGTCAATTTAGTAGGATTTGGCACTCTAATAATTCATAGTATTCTACAGTATGTTATTTATTATTAAAACCTTGCTTTGTACGTAACTCTGGAACACCAACACGGTTCATCAATGCTGAGTTTGATGGTAGAGCCGCCGGGCGATGGCTTGGAGCAAGTCTCCTGTGTGTCGAGCTCTCTTATTGTTAATAAAATAGGGCTTTTGATGCTATCATAGTAGTGCGCCGCTAAGCTCTCCTATTTTCAACAAGGCCATTTGACGGGCAAAAACAAGAATATGTTAAATCTTAAAGTGGCATTTCTCGCCCTAATTTGCTTTTGATCCGAAAGTTTGACTAGGGTACATCACAAAAGTACCCTAGTTGCATTTTTGGCGGCGAGTTCTTTCTTTAAGTAGAAGTCAGTGTGATGGCAAGCTAGAAAAAAAGTAGGCGCATAAAAATATAGTTTGTCAGATGGATTGTACAAATTCTACTGTAGTGTGGCAGGTGTCAACCAAATAATACAGAGTAGCAAACAAATAAGTACCTGATGCAGATTAAAAAAAAAAACACCTCTTTTTACATGTAGGCAGGACAAATTATTGGCCCCAAGTAATTATTGTATGGCAATAATTGTCCAAGAGTATCTAAGGGGGTGATGTGGAGATCCGTGCTGTGAACTAGTTTTGGACAGCTAAGCGTGTAACACTTAGGATGGAGGAGTTGGGCGGGGCTAGGCAGTGGGCACGTAGCGCCCAACGACGCAAAAAAACATCGCTCATCTATTCTTCTCAGATGTTGAACGGATTCTCTCGTAGCCTTCCTGAAAGTATTTAATACTTTTCTTTTTTTTTTAAATCGCAGTGGCCATCTTATTGTCTAGCGTGCACTCCAGGAGCTAGTTATTATAGCACACTCCCACGGTCCCTCTGCTTCACTCCGCAGGCACTAGGAGACTACTGTCGCCAGGAGGAGAGATAGTTTGCTTTTAATCATAGTTAACGTTTAAGCCGAAAGCATCATACATGTATGTGTCTCTCTGGTCACGGGCATCGGTCCATTGATGCCTGTGTGTTTTCAAGTAGAGTCGCGTCCACACTAGGTTCAAGGGCTATACAGGCCGCGTGGTCTAAGTCCCTTCCGCGGTGCTCGGTTGTAATAGGTATTGGGCCGGCAGCTATGTCCGGGGGCCGGGCGGAACGCAGCAAAAGGCTAGGGTAAGGGGTAAGGGGAACGGAATGGGCTTCAGACCTAAACGCGCAGTTGCTAAGACACGCATCCTGCTATACCAGAGCTTGCTGTCCGGGGCAGTCATAGGGCACAGCGACGTTACACTAATATTACCAGGCTAGCTCCTGGCTAAGAGGAGAGTCCTGTCTGTGTAATTGGTTTCTGTGGTGCAGGGCTACGCGCTGAAGGTTTCAAAGGCGTATGTATGGTACTCTTTGGTGGCATGTTGCCGCTAGTCATTAGGGGTTTGACGTTAGGTTAGCAAACTCCTCTGCTATTTGTTTCAAATTTCCATTTATGGTAGGAACAACTTTGGCTCCGCACATAGACCCGTGATGTGCAGTGCTGATCTTATATAACTGTACTGTTATAATGGGCTGGTCTCTCTAAAAAGCATTCAGATCCCCGTATATCCATCAATGGTGCCATGTTTTTGTTTACAAAGTGATGTAATACTATTCCTAGTTCTTGTGTGATCTCACTTGGATCAATGAACATGCATTAAAGTCCCTTGGGCAATAATAACTGCCTGGTAGTTTGAAAATAAAGAAACCTTGACCCGTTTTCCCCTATATCAATGTTCTTTTGTTAATTACACTAGCACCATCCATTGAACCCGCAAATAATCCATAATTGATTCAGCATCAACACTCTTTGGGTGATTTTGATGGGTAATTTTGGGGATTTCTCATTCATTTATAGCATTTGAAAAACAAATTGAAGTGTTTTTGGAAATAGTATTTACATATTCCAGTCCTGTTGTTTATCAACATCAATCATACATTGCCCTTAATTTTAAGTCAAAAAAATTCCTAATTTTTGCTTTTCTAACTCAAATGTTAGAAACTGCATGAATGAGAAGGTTTGTCTGAAACTTTTTCCTGTGTTGTGTGTGTGGTGTATATATATATATATATTATATATATATATAGTGTGTGTTTTTTGGGTGATAAGTATATTACACCTGTTTAAAGATGCTGGAGTTCACTACTAGCTTTAATTGATTCTTGGGAACTCATTTCAAGCATGAAAGAAATTAACTACATTGAATGTTTTTACGTAACTCACCTCTATAAACCAACCTTAGGTGACTTCTATCTTAAAGATTCCTTATAAAATCATGTTATTTCATGAAATTTCAATTCATACATATCTCCATGAATTCCTCGTCAACTTTTCGCAATGTAGTAGTTTCAATTTGTGACAGTGAATAAGGTCGTTGTTTATTTATTTGTTAATGCATAGCCGTTAGGGGCAAGACTAATTGTTGTGTGGTTGATTCCTCACAATTAAGATATCCATTGACGCAAAATTTCTCTTGTTTCGCTCTCCTATCCAATAAAATAAGTGTAAATTATCCGTAAAATAATTTATGAATAATAATAAACGCCTCACTTATGGACTTTAAGGTTCAGCGCACTGAATGTCACACAAAAAGAAGAGTACGTTTCAAAAAGCTATCAACTTTTGGAAGGAAAACATCTACCTTCTTGTTAGAACGCTGAGTTCAAAAAATAGAGTCCATTCAGTCATCTAAAACTAAAATATAAGCTGGTATTGTTAGTGCAATTTAACAACCCAATGTTTAGTGGCTCGTCAATTAGTTGTTTGACTAGTAAAAGTTCATTGTTATTAGTTACATGCCTTCGTTCCCTCTTACTGATGATCAGATCATCCTTTTCCTGGACGACATGGCTCAACTTCCTCTCTCTGTCCTCGGCCAGAGGTTGGAGTATTGTGTCCATGTCCATCAAATTCTGGTATTGCATGTGTGATATTATATCATTAAACTTCTTCTCCTGGGTTTCTCTGTTCCTCTCTTGCTCCTGTTTCATGAGCCCAACGATCCCGTTGAACTCGCCCCTCCAGTGAAGTTTGGCTGCCTGGGAGATGTTCTTCTCTGCCTTCAGACTTTCTCTGAGAGAGTCAATCTCCTCATTT
>NC_045752.1:25179229-25179378 GCF_008692095.1 Etheostoma spectabile
GTCCTTAAAAAGTCTTAAATCACGTTTCCTAAAATTAAGGCCTTAAAAAGCATTAAATCGTCTTAAATTCAGATTGGGTAGGTCTTAAATATGTTTGTGTCATGTCATGGCGAAAATGCAGGCAATCTGTTGTCGAATATCATAACCCC
>NC_045752.1:25179691-25179989 GCF_008692095.1 Etheostoma spectabile
CTATTGCTATATATTTATATGAGGTTACATGCTTTATTGTTGTTATTATTGTTATTATCATTATTATTATCATCAATTGCACATCAATTGATAGCTCGTTTGCTGTGCACACAAACGGATCTCGAACCCACGCAAAACATCGATAATCCTCTTTAAAGTACGTCGCAAACTGTTTTCTCATTGCTGACAGGTGCTCAGACGCTGACTGAAATAGGGAGGAGAAACATGTGACGCGCCTGAATCGGTGATAAAGTCTGCAAGGCTGGGGAACATGTCGCAGTTCCCTCGACTGATGCGG
>NC_045752.1:25180292-25180397 GCF_008692095.1 Etheostoma spectabile
CTCCTGGCAGAGGACCCCAAACAAGCGAGAGTTTAGCGGCCGTGATTTGATTAGATTTGTTATTTTCGCGGATTGGTTCAGCACGGAGTCAAAGAGAACCGGCAT
>NC_045752.1:25180407-25180518 GCF_008692095.1 Etheostoma spectabile
GCTAGTGCTTCGCGATGGACCATGCAATGTGTCCATCTCACAAGTGGAGTTATTTGCTGAACGCGAGCAGCTAGGCCACGCTCACGCCCCGTCATTGCCTGCGCACCATCC
>NC_045752.1:25180644-25180847 GCF_008692095.1 Etheostoma spectabile
ATCGCCTTGTCTCTCAGATACCTGATATAGGTGAGGAGCTGTGCCTGCCCAGCAATATTAATGGATTCGTCCAGCTGCAGCGCGTAGTAAGGACTCATTTTTACAAACTCTATCAGTTGCACAACTCGGTGCAGTCCCACTGTCCACATGACACCGTCGCTAGGCGCATTGTAGCATGTCCACTGGCTTCAGCGAGCAACGTG
>NC_045752.1:25180872-25188030 GCF_008692095.1 Etheostoma spectabile
CTGCTGCACTATCGCCTATCATTATCCTGCACATGTCTTGCGCTGCCGGCAAAATGAGTCTCGGCGATTGTATGCGGTTTACCCAGTTTACCGATCCTTTTGGCCACTATATACGATGCCTCCAAACACTGTTTAGACACAGTGCTGTGCACTGAAATGGTTGCCTGTTGCTGATGGAGGCCATCAAGCTTTCTTTTAAAATTTTCAGCCGGTTTATTTTTAATGCCAGCATGCTTTGTTTCTAGGTGCCTTTTTAATTTGCAGGGCTTCATACTGTCGTTTGCCAGCACCTCGGCACACACGACACACTGAGGTCTCAGATCAGCCGTGACTGTAACCCAAACTGCAGGTATGATTCATCGTACCTTCGAAGCTTTTTTGCAGCTGGTGGTGCGTCGGTTGGCTTGTTGGTCCTCACAAGAAATTTCTCCATTTTTGTTACGTGTTTTCAATAAAGTTTTGGCACTATGTAACTGTGTGTGTGGTGTATGTTGAAAGACATATCAGGGGCTAATCAGTCGGGACGATCTTTAATTTTATTTTAATACTTAACGCTTGTTGTGTGTGTGTGTGTGTGTGTGTTAGTCGTGTGGGTAGTTTTAGCTAAATGAAGCTACTGCCTAGCAGTTAAAATAATGACTGGCTAGGGCTGAGATTTGATCTAATCTTAAAAAAATACTGTTTGTGGGTTTAGTCTTTAAAAAGAATGTTGGGGTTTTGTAGTAAAGGCCTATCGAGATTGATCAGACTAGCGAGAGCTGGCACAAGTGAACTTGGCAAGAGACTAGACTAGAGTGAAAATTGGCTAAATGAAAAAATTATGCACGATGTATATAATGAACAGGGATATATTGACAGAGTCAACGTATTCGTTGGTACAATCTGAAGCTGCTGGAGGGAAGATTGCGGTACCTTATTTCACACAGCGGGGGTGGAGCAGCCGTCACTGAAATGCTCAGGGCTGACAGGGTGTGTGCAGGGGGTGTGACTCATGAGCAGATAGCTGTCAGTTAGCCAGGACCTTTCTGTCTCCCACCTCCCTCACTGAGTCCAGAAGACAGCCCAGGAGAGAGCTGGATCACCTTGCCCGATTTGTTTCTGTCCCTCTCAGTGATGCTGCTGCTCCAGCAGACCACAGCATAGAGGATGGCTGACGCCACCACAGAGTCATAGAAAGTCTTTAGGAGGGGCCCTGTCACTCCAAAGGACCTCAGTCTCCTCAGGAAGTCCAGCCTGCTCTGACCCCTCATGTAGAGAGCTCAGGTGTTCAGGTGAACACCCAGGTACTTGTAAGTTTCCACTCTCTCAATGTCCATTCCCTGGATGTTCACCGGAGGGGAGATAGCAGACAGCCGTTTGCGAAAATCGACCAATATCTCCTTGGTCTTCCCCGCGTTGATCAGGAGGTGATTTCGCCGACACCAGTCCACAAAGTTCTGTGTCAGTCCTCTTTACTCTGCGTGATGAGGCCGACAATGGCAGAGTCGTCAGAGAACTTCTGCAGAACACAGCTGTCTGTGTTATGTCTGAAGTCTGCCGTGTAGAGTGTGAAGAGGAAGGGGGCCAGGACAGTCCCCTGGGGGCACCTGTACTACACATGAGACGGTCAGACACATTTTCACGTCCCCCTCACTGTTCGTAAGATAATTCAGGACCCACTGTGACAGCAGGTGGTCCACACCAATCCTCTTCAGCTTGTCCTTCAGAAGCTTTGTCTGGATGGTGTTAAAAGTACTTGAGAAATCTAAAAACATGATTTTCAAGGTGCTGCCGGGCTTTATAGGTGGGCGAGGACCCGATGCTGCAGGAAGATGACAGCGTCCTCCACTCCGATGTTGGACCTATAAGTAAACTTCAGTGGGTCCATGGAGGGGCCCACTGTGGAGCGGAGGTGTTGCAGGACCAGTCTCTCCAGCGTCTTCATCAGGTGGGACGTAAGCTCCACCGGCCTGAATGTGTGTGTGTGTGTGTGTTTGTTTGTGTGTGTGTGTGTGTATATGAATTGGGCCCCTCCTAAAGACTTTCTATGACTCTGTGGTGGCGTCAGCCATCCTCTATGCTGCGGTCTGCTGGAGCAGCAGCATCACTGAGAGGGACAGAAACAAGTCAGGCAAGGTGATCAAGAGATCCAGCTCTCTCTTGGGCTGTCTTCTGGACTCAGTGAGGGAGGTGGGAGACAGAAAGGTCCTGGCTAAACTGACAGCTATGCTGCTCCATGAGTCACACCCCCTGCACTACACCCTGTCAGCCCTGGAGAGCAGTTTCAGTGACGGGCTGCTCCACCCCTGCTGTGTGAAGGAGAGGTACCGCAGATCTTTCCCTCCAGCAGCTGTCAGAATGTACAACGAACACAGTTGAATCTGTGCAATATATCCCATGTGCATTATTAGTACATCTGTGCATAATTTTTCATTTGGACAATTTTCATAGTGCAATTTACTAATTAATGTGTAACTTATCTTAATATGTATATGTTTGACCTGCAGGTGGAGCACTATGCCAAACAACTTAAAGATGCAAACTGTTTCTTTTTATCTGTTTAAAGCGTATTTAGCATAAATCCAGTATAGACATAGCCTGGAAATCCAGACCTAAATCCAAAAGATTAAGGGTCTGGCATCGAGTAATGAAAGTCGCTTATCTCAATGGGCGGCACCAAGCGTGCATTTGAAAATCTCACTGCACGCAATTGGATAACACTACGACCAATCACAAAAACACACGGGGTGACGAATCCAGAGCCCTGTACGCTTAGCTACCAGCGGAGCTTACTGGTAGATTAAACTGTCGTCATCAGGAGACAGGCGGCAAGATGGCGGACTAGGCGGTAAAGCCTTTTGAAGCTCTCGTTCAATTGCCTCGAAAGTTAAAAATACTGATGGTTTCTTCTCAAAAAAAGTGGTTGAGTACATGTTTAAATGCAGAGGAAAGGTAAAGGAAAAGTTTCCAGCGATAGCTATGTCAAGAAATGACGACAAACAACAAAGCTAACATTAGCCAAACGGCTAAAGTACTGACGCCGCTGTTACAGCATAACTACTCTGTTGTGATTGTGCATGTTTCTGTTTCCTGTATGTTTCTGTTTCCCTGTTTTTTCCTATATATTGTGTATGCTTCTGTACTGTGATGATCGGGTGAATCCCCCCCCCCCTCTGCAGTGGCAGGGTTCAGTCCTTCTGACTGGGGTTGAATTTTATTGTTGTACTTTTGTGGAAGGAATCTGCATTTAACCTTCTAGCAACTATTCCAGTCAGTCAGCAAACAACAGATGCTACAAGCTAGTATTACATCTAACACTGTAGCAATGGAAGTGACTAAACCTATCCATGGTTAGTAAGTAGTTATTACAGTTGGTAACCACAATAAGACATACATTCACATGGCTAAAAGACGAATCCTTTTGATGTATAAAAAGTTATATATCCTTTATCTGTTGGATTTCTAAGCTGTTGTACTTAAATGAGCCACTCCATCCACACAAAACCCACAGCACTACGCCAGAGCAATAATAATGATTGACACGTCTTTCAACCAATCATCCTAGCTTAAACATTACTAAGTATGGTCGTTTTAATCTTTCTAAAAGTATGCGTCCAATTGTAAGGCTTGGTGAGTTCATATTTACATAAATCAGCAGTTTCAGCCAGTCACTGTCATGTTCCGCGAGGGTGCTGCCCTTCAACCAATTAGAATGCCAGAATTCTGTGTCGTTTTGTGGGCGTATTTTACGACTACTCCAATCACACGCTCGATTCAGTCAAGGTTGGGTTCAGTGCAGGAACAGAGGAACTGCAGCTGTCACTTAAAAAGGTATGACTGAAGAAGCTTATGGTTTGGTTAAGTAAAGTTCGGACTTTTGACGTGTTGAGTGTTATTCTGTATGAATGCATGCATTTGGTATTGAGGCAGTTGTATTTTAATCCAGCAGATTAATTTAACCCCTTTGCTAACTCAGGCTGATCCATTATCACTTGACAGTTTAGCAGCTAACAGCTAGCCTGGTAAGTTAACGTTTAGTCAGTGCAGCCAGTGTAAGTTAACGTTAGATGAGCTCTGTACGTTACCCCGCCCCACTCTCCGCTCCAATTACGTCTCAGCTAGGATGGGCGTGATTCCTAAATGCTAGCTAGCTAGAAAGCTAACTGCTGGCATAATGGGAAAGGCTACAAATGAGTCGAGGGGCTAACTAGCTAGTAAGTAAACGTTAGCAACCCTAACTCTTGGTTGGAGATTACAGCCTTGGTAATACCTCACTTAACGTTATGCTATGTTCAAAATGAAGCCCCGACGCTAACGTTACCTTGCTTAAGACATAGAATGTGTTCACTGTGTGGGAAGTTTGCCGACAAGAAACGTTAGATACATGCAAGCCTTGCCAGACAGGAACTAAAATTGCCACAATTGTGACATACCACATTGCTAACTGTGTCACTAACGTTAGCCTAGGGGTGTGTGAAATAGCCCCACTTTTAACGTAAGCTATCTCAATTTACGCTAAATGTGTTAAATTAGGCTTGGAGAGGAACACCCAGTTTTGTCTACTTTACAGTCAGTTACATCCATTTTTATCTACATCTTTGTATATCTGACTGATTTTAACTTTGCAGGCTTCAGAAAAGTAGAGTTGGTACTGCAACCAAACTGGTTGTTCAACACTGTCATTATTGATTTCCTTCCTGTCATGTACTTTTTTATTACTGATGATAACTGAGCCAATATACAAACCTTCCTCTATTAAACTAAACCAAAGGTGGGGAATTGTTCAGGTTCAGTTCTGTACGTTTTTGTTGCAAATTGCTTTTCATTTGTTTATTTGACAAAACAAAGTTATGGCTCAGAACATAAGGACCACAAACACTTCTTCATTGTCAAATCTATTAAAAGTATAGTTTTTCTAATTGGTGCAAACACACTTTTTAAAAAAAAAAAAAAAAAAAACACATTAAGTGCACCATAACACACACACAGTTTTTAAAACAACACTGCTCTTTTTATTCTCTCTTTATTTTTGTCTAAGAAAGAATATTGGTAAGGTACATTTCTATTGGAAACCCATACGTTTCATCTTTAATAAAAGAAAGTAAAAAGCTGTGTTTACTTTTCTATTCTTCTAATCTTAGTTTTTATCTAGTAACGGTGTGTCTTCTCAGCCCAGTTGTCCATCCAGCACCATGGGAAAGAAGAGTCGAGTGAAGACTCAGAAGTCGGGGTCAGGAGCCATCGCTGTGGTTTCCCCCAAGGAGACGATGAACCTAATCTCTGAACTTCTGCAGAGTACGTTTACCTTCAGTTTTTGCACTCAGTCCACCTTCACAATCCTTACCTTGGGAGGAATCTATTTAACTCACTCATTCCACATTCCATTGGTTGCAAAGTTGTTTGGATGGTAACTTAAATGAATGAAGGAACATCCAGTATTTGTTTTAAAGAAGTGTTGGGACCTAGGCAATTTGGAGCATATGGAATGGTGAGCTTAGTCCAATTCCTCATTTACTCTGGGAGAATGCCTTTTTTTCGTTTAAGAATAAAAAAGGAGATTTTTTTTTTTACTGCACACGTTAATAAGGTTGTCCGGCTTCAGTGCCGTGTGCTTTACTTGCTGCAGTAAAGGAGTGCTAATGAAATCTACTTGTAGTGTTGTGATGTTATTAAGGTGTGTTTTACTGTATGTCCAACAGAACAGGGGAAAATTGATTTTGATTGATTTTTTTAGTCAAAGGTCATTCTTTAATTTGTGTTTTGTGAGAGTGACTACGGTCACTGCATTGACGCAAGCGTTGTACCTACACAGACAGATGGGTTAAAAAAACATAAAAAATGCACAAATGGGGGGGAGGGTCTTCCAAGTGGCCAGTACCTGAATTGGACCAAAACATTGTGTCAGTACCCTAATTTGGCAGTTGCATGGCATGATCATTGCATGTGTCTTTTATATATATATCTATATATATATATCTATATATAGATAGATATAGATATATAGATATATGTGTGTGTGTGTGTGTGTGTGTGTGTGTGTGTGTTTCAAAGTTAGCCGCACAGCTCTTTCAGTAGCAACTATCTTTTGGGAACTCTTGTTTTATTTGATAAAGTTGACTGTCGTGTCATAAAATTTACTTAAAAATAAATAGACTCTTTAAAATGTAAATGACCACCCAAATCAAGACTACATAAAATATACATAACATTGTTATGAAATATTCAGCTCTGGTAAGGGTTTGTGTGTGTAAAGTTCCTTTTTGTATGAAAACATGCAACCTATTAAGAGTAGGTCCTTATTGCATAAGTAGTGCAGGGGTCGAGAAGATAATTGAAAGTGGTTTGAATGAGCGCTTGTGTCCCTTCAGCACAGTCAGTAGCTGGCATGCACCCCCTAGGGACAAGAAGCGGAGTGCACAAAGCAAAAGTCTTTTGTCGTGCTTTGCAGGCTCTCTACTTCTTTTACAAATCTCTTGTCAAAATGTCTTTCGTGCGACAGACGCAACCGTTGCCTCGGCTGAACTTGCCAAATGCGTGCCTCGGCTCGTGTGCGTTAAGTGACCGCCTCGGCAGACATGGGCCCTGGATCACACTGGATCACGGCTAAGCTCCTGTTTCGGGCTGTGGCACAGCTAGGGCTGCTCAAATTATGGAAAAAAATCATAATCCTGATTCTTTTGGTTAATATTGAAATCAAGATTATTTAACATGATTACTTATGTTTTGGAAAGATGTTGCATTTATCAAAGTTAAACAAATCAAAAGTGAAAACACGTTGAGCTGTGACATGTCCCTTAATTCTTTTCCCGTTTGAATTTTTTCTTTTTTTTAAATTCAAAACACAAAACAAAATAATGATAAAAACCCCAAAAATAAAAACCAAAAATATACATTGTAATGATTCATCCGAACCACAAACACAAATACTATTCTGCATCTACAATGTGAGTTAGGTCAATTTAGTAGGATTTGCACTCTAATAATTCATAGTTATTCTACAGTAATGGTTATTTATTATTAAAACCTTTCTTTTTAGTAAACTCTGGGAACACCAACACTGTTCTCAATGCTGAGTTGATGTGTAGAGCCCCTGGCGATGCTTGGAGCAAAGTCTCATGTTGTGTCGAGCTTCTTAGTGTTTTAAAAATAGCTTTTTTGATGCTATCATAGTAGTGCCCC
>NC_045752.1:25188040-25193485 GCF_008692095.1 Etheostoma spectabile
ATTCAAAAGGCCATTTGACCAAAAAACAAGAATATGTTAAATCTTAAAAGTGGCATTTCCGCCCTAATTATGCTTTTGATCGAAAGTTTGACTAGGGTACATTCACAAAAAGACCCTAGGTTGAATTTTGGCGAGAGTTCTTCTTTAAGTAGAAGTAAGTGTGATCAGATCACAAGTAATCGCATAAAAATATAGTTTCAGATGGATTGTACAAATTCTACTGTAGTGCAGTGTCAACATAAATACAGTACAAACAAATAAGTACACTGAGCAGTAGTAAAAAAAAAAAACACCTTTTTACATGTAGCAGACAAATTATTGCACCAAGTAATTATTGTACATAATTGTCCAAGAGTATCTAGATGTGATGTGGAGATCCGTGCTGTGAGACTAGTTTTGACACTAAGCGTGTAACACTTAGAGGGAGGAGTTGGCGGCTAGCAGTGCACTAGCCACCAAAGACCAAAAAAACATCCTCAGCATATTCTTACAGATGTTGACGGACCTCTAGCCCTTCCTGTAAAGTATTTTAAATACTTTTTCTTTTTTTTTTTAATCCAGTCCATCTTATTGTCTACGTGCACTCCCAGGTTAGCTAGTTATTATTAGCACACCCCACGGTCCCTCTGCTTCACTCCCAGGCACTAGGAGACTACTTCGCCAGGAGGAGAGACTTTTTAATCAATTATTTAAGCCGAAAGCACTTACATGTATGTGTCTCTCTGGTCGACGGGCAGCCATTGATGCCTGTGTGTTTTCAAGTGAGGTCGCGTCCACACTAGGTTTCAAGGGCTATACAGCCCTTGGTCTATCCCCTTCCCCTCGGTTGTAATAGGTATTGGGACAGCACTAGGTCCCGCGTGAACGCGCAAAAGCTAGGGGAAGGGGTAAGGGGAAGGAATGGGATTCAGCCTAAACCGCAGTTGCTAGAACCCAGCTAGACCAGAGCTGCTGTCCGGCAGCAGAGGCACAGCGACGTACACTAATATTACCAGCTAGCTCCTGGCAAAGGAGGAGAGTCTGGCTGGGTTTGAGTTTCTGCAGGCACCGCTGAAGGTTCAAAGCATGTATGGACTCTTTGTGGCGGGTGCCGCAGTCATTTGTTGACGTTAGGTTAGCAAACTCCTCTGCTCATTTTGTTTTAAAATTTCCATTTAGGGTAGCAACTTTGGCTCCACATAGACCAGTGATGCAGCTGCGTGATCTGATATAACTGTACTGTTATAATGGCTGCCTCAAAAACATTCAGATGCCTCCGTATATCCACAAGGTTCATTTTGTTTACAAAGTGATGTAATACTTTCCTAGTTCTTGTGTGATCTTCACTTGGATCAAGAACACAATTAAAGTCCCTTGCAATAATATACTTGCCTGGTAGTTTTGAAATAAAAAAACCTTGACCCGTTTTCCTATATCAATGTTCTTTTTAATTACCCAAAATAACATAATTGATTCCACACAACACTCTTTGGGGTGATTTTGATGGGTAATTTTGGGGTGTCTCATTCAATTTTATAGCATTTGAAAAACAAATTGAAGTGTTTTTGAAATAGTATTGACATATTCCAGTCTGTGTTTATCAACATCAACATACATTCCTTTAATTTTAGTCAAAAAAATTCCTAATTTTTGCTTTTCTAACTCAAATGTTAGAAAACGCATTGAATGAGAAGGTGTGTCTAAACTTTTGGCCTGTGTGTGTGTGTGTGTGTATATATATATATATATATATATATATATATGTGTGTGTTTTTGGGTATAAGTATAATTACACCTTGTTTTAAAGATGCTTGGAGTTCACCAGCTTTAATTGATTCTTGAAGCATTTCAAGCAGGAAAAGAAATAACTACATTGAATGTTGTTAAGAACTCACCTCTTAAACCAACCTTAGGTGACTTCTTATCTTAAAGATTCCTTATAAAATCAGTTATTTCATGAAATTTCAATTCATCACATATCTCCATGAATTCCTCGTCAACTTTCCAATGTAGTAGTTTCAATGTCTTGACAAATAAGGTCGTTGTTTATTTAGTTGTTAATGGCATAGCCGTTAGCAAGACTAAATTGTGTGTGGTTGATCTCAACAATTAAGATAATCCATTGACCAAAATTTCTCTTTTTCCTCTCCTATCAATAAAATAACTGTAAATTACCGTAAAATAATTTATGAATAATAATAAATCGCCTCACTTAGGACTTTAAGTTCAGCCACTTGAATGCTCAAGAAGATAACTTTCCAAAAAGCTACAACCTTTTGGAAGGAAAAACATCTACCCTTTTAGAACATGCTGAGTTCAAAAAAAGAGTCCATCAGATCATCTAAAACTAAAATATAGCTGGTATTGTTTGCAATTTAATCAACACAAATGTTTAGTGGCTCTGTCAATTAGTTGTTTGACTAAGTAAAAGTTCATTGTTATTAGTGACATGCCTTCGTTCCCTCTTACCTTGCCGTCTCCACTGCTGGCTAGAGCTGACTCCGAGCCTCTTTTTCACACGCTGTTAGATCCTCGTTGATGCACAAACCATTTCTCTTCAAATATTGGCTCTCTTTCGCATGCCTCGATGTCAGGTCCCTCATCGTTTATTTGGGGAAGCGGCAATTAACTTCGATAGGAGAGTTTCTCTGCGCGTTGTAGCTGCTTGGTATTATACACACAGGTGGCATTCGTCTCCTCTGCCTATGTTTAGTCTCACGCTCACAGCTGTCTGTATACCTCTGGATTGTTGTATTGGTGCGCAGAGTAATATCTGTTTGTGTGAAATTACATAATTTGTTCTTGAGTATGCTTTACCACGCTCACAAGATATGACATAAACCCGATGACAAGGTTTCCCACCTATATTCATTTCAGTTTTAAGAGATTCAGCCTCATTTAAGTGTGTCTCCTGAATCATTGCAACATCACAACTGGGAGACCTTAGCTCCATCAGGATTTTATACCCTTTCAGCTTATTTTGTTAACATTCCAAGAAGTTATTATTGAGCTATTTAATTACTATTACGGGACATAGACATTATTAAGTCAGAACAGAAAAGCAATTCAACCAAATGAAACGTCATAATTCTTTATAGAATTTTAAGTAGTAATTTTAAGTATTTTAAGTAGGCCAGCACCCCCATGACAACAGCAACAACAATCTTGCTCGTAAGGCCATTAAACATGCCTGATAAGTATTTGTTTCTCTTGATGTTGTTATGGTTTAGATTTGGTTTGTATGTTATTTTCAGGTTCATGTCATGGTTAAGGTGTGTGTTTCTGTAAGGTTGATTTAAATGGACAGAGTTGAGGTGTTTATGGTGAGCATGTATTTCCCCAGAATGCAGCAGTGCAGCACCCTCTGCTGGCAAAGAGTGGGAGGAGTACATCCAGATCAGAGGCTTAGTGGAGAAGATCTGCAAAAAACAGAAGGGTGAGTATATGTGCATACACACAACATTTTTATCTTTATTTTATACCACAGTACTAAATACATTTTAAGTAATAAGCAATATTAGATTTAATGTCATTTAAAGTCAGGCATCAGTTTAGTGGTGAAAATTGAAGATTTTCTTTTGTGTGTGTGCGTGAAGGTATGTCAATAGTGTTTGAGGGCAGCAGAGAGGACTACTTCCCAGACTTGATGTCCTGGGCTCAAGAAAACGGGGCTTCCTGTGATAGCTTCACAGTGGCCAACTTTGGATCGGAGGGCTACGGCCTGCAAGCCACCAGAGACATCAAGGTGAGCTCAAACCAGCGGTATTCATTTTTATTACTGAAGTTTCTCTAGTATAGTACTTAAACCACTCTATTGACTCTGTGTAATACAGAATCAACATAAGATGTTTACTTAAAGCAATACTAGTTTGTCTCCCCAGTACACATGAATGGAGCTCTTGCCACCTGTTGTAACCTATTGACAGATGTGAAGCATGTTAGTGACATTATGTTGAGTAAAGCCCTGTTCAGACCAAAGATTCACAGTAAGAGAAGTTGAAACTTGGCAACTACTTGCAATGCCCTCGTCTGCAACATTTAAAGACCTGCCAGTTCACACCATCGTAAAAAGACGGGGTGGTGTATCATCTTCATAACAACGACTCTATGATTTCTGTTCTTACTGCCGACTTTATGTTGGCTGTTGAAACAGGTGACGTCCCTTGCATTCAAAGCCAGCCTTTAGTGACAAACGAGATGAGTCGGCCTTCAACTTTTACATGCAACATTCTAAAACAGTTTCTTTCAACTCAAATTGTGTGTGTGTGTGTGTGTGTGTGTGTGTGTGTGTGTGTTTGTGTGTGTAGGCAGAGGAACTATTCCTGTGGATTCCCAGAAAGATGCTAATGACTGTCGAATCGGCCCAGAACTCTGTACTAGGTAAGAACTTCATATAAGGACCGTATTGGCCCGAACATAAGACAACCCTGATTATAAGACAACCCCTTCTTTTTCCAAACTCATTTTTGGAACTATAAACTTTATCAAAGAGGGGAGTTTTCAGTTTACTCTTAAATGTGGTGACGATGTCTGCCTCCTGAACCCAGACCTGGAGCTGGTTCCACAGGAGAGGGGCCTGGTAGCTGAAGGCTCTGGCTCCCCTTCTGCTTTCAGAGACTCTAGGAACCACAAGTACCTCTGCATTCTGGAAGCGCAGTGCTCTAGTGTGGCAATAGGGTACCACTGTATGAGCTGTTTAAGATATAATGATCTAGAAGAAGTCTCCCAGCTGATCCTGCCTTGGACTGACAAAAGCTGGAGAAAGAGTTATCTAGCTGATGGGATCTTACCGCGCTACTGAGCATCTGCAGCTCCCAACAAAGATAGTATAGAAGTGAGATGTCTCTTGAAGAAACTTGATGTTAACAATTTATTTTGTGTCATATTGGGCCACACTGT
This sequence comes from Etheostoma spectabile, assembly GCF_008692095.1. NCBI lineage: Eukaryota > Metazoa > Chordata > Actinopteri > Perciformes > Percidae > Etheostoma > Etheostoma spectabile. The sequence continues at coordinate 25,192,919 of NC_045752.1, forward strand.
TTTAGATGTCTAGGTTACATATAAACATTGTTTTAGCAGCATTTCAATTAATATTTGAACTGGGATGAACTCTCCCTGTCGGTACACAATCCGTCCTGCCTGCACGATCCGTTCTGCGCATGTGCAAGATGTTCACGCATGCACAGATGATATAATTATGAACTCGGATTTACGACACTGCACAATCTGTTCCCATAGACAGTTAAAGAAAGTCTGTTCTCCTCCACCGGAAAGCTAACGTTAGTTTAGCTAACAACTAATTTGGCTAACCACTAGCGTTAGCTGAGACAGCATGTAAAAGACCCTTAACTGTTTAAATTTATAACAGCTGTTACGTTTGAGTAACGTTATTTGAATCAAGCTGTCAGCCTGTTAGCCGAAATAGCTGTTAGCTAAACTAGCGCCAGCTTCCCGGTAGAGGCTAACCGTTGTCTTAGCTAATACATCAGTACACGATCTGTCATAGTTGTGGCGGTTAGCCGTTAGCGTCATGGATGTATTAACAGGACGGTTACCGTACGTACACACCGCCACCGACTTGAGCTGCAAAAAAGCTCTGGCCGCCCC
>NC_045752.1:25193510-25207226 GCF_008692095.1 Etheostoma spectabile
GCCAAGGACGCTGTCAAAAGTACGGGAAGCTTTGTACGCTTTGGGCCGCTCTGACGTGGCGGCGTTTCTGTCCGACCGGAGAAGCGCACGCAGCCACGCCATTACACTGACACTAGAAACCTTTATAATTACATATATATGACAGAAGTTTTATTAATTGGTCGCAACGGAGTCTGTTAGCAGTTAGCTCGCTCGTTAGCCGCTGAGCCGTAGCGGCGTGCAGGGCAGGCAAGCAGCCGCCGGACTGATCTAGCTAGTGACCCAAACTAACCTAGGGACCCGTGCCGGACTTCACTGTGAGCGGATGTGACCGGCAGGTAACGTTAACTTGTGTCTATGTACAAACAACTTTATATAATAAACGAAAGGTAACCCAGCAATTGCGATTATGAGCTTGTCCTCAGAATTAATGTTTTTGGTAGGAACGAAAGATTACATCGTATGTTTCTCCAGGATCAGCCAGCGCGAAGGACGTCTATATTCCGATTGGCGGCTGGCGTTAGCCGCTGCTTGCCGCTGAACCGCGTCATAGCTCATTACCATAAAGTTGAAAAATTTCAACTTTCAGATTGACGCTCAACATGCTCAAAACGCCCAAAACGCGACGCCGACAGATTTGCCGCTCCCTGCAGCTGAGAGAAGCCAGCTTCCATTGAAAATGAATGACTTCCGGTAACTTTAGACGCTCAAGTCGGTGGCGGTGTGAACGTACGGTTAGCCTCCACCGCCTTTAGCTTCTTGGCTAACCGCTAGCTTTGATTCAGAAAAGAAAAAAGAACCAAAAAGTTTAAAAAAGAAAGTTATACTGAGTATGTCAATCAATCGGGTCTGCGGATCTGTTCCGTTAACGTTTAGGGTTTCTTCAGCTTCAGGTTTGTTTTTAACTTCGGTTTGTAGTCCTTACATAGTAACCAGTAGATTTTTGGTGAACGTGGGGTTTGTAGTCCTACATAGTAACCAGTAGATTTTTGGTGAACGTGGGGTTTGTAGTCCTACATAGTACCAGTAGATTTCTGGTGAACTGGGGTTTTGTAGTCCTTACATAGTCCCAGTAGATTTCTGGTGAACGTGGGGTTGTAGTCCTTACATAGTAACCAGTAGATTTCTGGTGAATGTGGGGTTGTAGTCCTTACATAGTAACCAGTAGATTTCTGGTGAACGTGGGTCTCAGACATGCTGCTGGTTTAAATGCGACTCCCGTTGGCGTCTCTGCCATCGGAGATGTTTTTTTTTTTTTACTGTCAGCTGCCCCCCCGATCCGGATACAGATAATATTGGTAACAGATACGTATGCGTACCGCTCATCCCTAGCTGACATCTAGTATTTTAAAATGGTAGCTTCCACTAACGGGCCCCATCTTGCACCCTGTGCAGCACAGCACAAAGCCCGACGCAGTTGTCAATTTACCGTCCAGCGCCCGCGACTAAGATTAGCATGTGTCTGACAGGGCGGGGGCGTGGCATCACGATGGTGGCTCTCCTTTGTGATGTCGGCCAGCCACACTTTACCGTCCATTGGCACCACCCTAGTCCAATCTAACAATTCAGGGGACGGGTTTTTGCCAAAGTTAAAGTGCATATTCCATTATGAGGAAGTCAGACTTGCGGTTCCTGGCATATGTCTGGATCCTATTTAGCAATTAGCGTGTTTAGCACGGCGTGTTAGCGCCATCATAGTAATATAATACATTTTATTTATAATGCCCTTTACATTTCAACTGAAATCTCAAAGTGCTACAGTAGCAAGGAGTTAAAACAGTTCCCAGAAATATAACAAATCAACAATAGCAATAAAACACCATAAGACTAAAATTAAAACTATGACTGTTAAAAGGCCTTTTGAAATAGGAATGTCTTTAGGCCCTTCTTAAAAATCTCCACAGTTTGTGGGGCCCTTAGGGTCTCTGGCAGTGCATTCCAGAGCTGTGGGGGCGCTGCCAAGCAATCGTCCGTTACAAACGGGCACTGTACAATATTACTAAATTGTGTGAATAATGCAAGATGGGGTGGCAACATTTGTGATCATTTGGAACCAAGCTTTGCGCTTTCTTGACAGATTTTTTAAGTGATTACTTACTGATTACTATACTTTTGTAGAAGTAATAACATCATTCTAGGGTGAGTTTTTCCCTAAACCCTTTTGCTAAAATCTACAGTTATCCACATTTTACTGCTGATATTTAAAAAATCTTCTCAGGAGGGAGAGCATCTTGTCACCTTTTTTACCCCTGATAGTTTGCATCCTTGTGTCCTGTAAGGTGATTGTGACCTCTATGTCTCAGGTCCTCTGTACAGCCAGGACAGGATTCTACAGGCCATGGCAATGTGACACTAGCCATCCCCTGCTGTGTGAGCGGGCCAACCCTGCTTCATTCTGGCTGCCATACTTCCGCAGTCTTCCTCAGGAGTACGACACACCGCTTTACTACCAGCAGGATGAGGTGCAGGTGCTCTGGGCACACACAGTGCAGGATGTCCTGAATCAGTATAAAAACACTGCACGCCAGTACGCTTACTTCTACAAACTTGTACAGGTGGCAGATTCACTGAACACAGACACATACATACTGTGCATTTACAGCACCCACCATCTCATTCAGTGGTTTTTATTAGGGCCCGGCACTGTTGACGTCGGTCAACGGACGCCCATTCAGAAGTGATAGGATTATTAGGGCTCAAGCACCGACATTGTCGTTGATGTTACATGTGATGGGGGTCTCGGGCTTTAGTGTGACAAATTGGCTTAAAAAGCCAATTTCAAAAAAGTAACCCTTGCCATGAGATTTATCTGGATGTATAAAATCTGGTAGCATATGTATCATAACCGGACTCACAAAAAAAGCCTCTTGGAACCATACCCTTAATGCAACTGGAAGTCAACATTTTTAATTGAAAACACAAACATTTTGTTATCATTTCCACGTATTCCAGGGTTACGCTCCTATACATTTAACTCGATTGACTTCAAAATTGGTCAGTATATATGAACCCTTGCAAAGCTTTTTTTTTTTTCCATCATTCGTGTGGGCGTTGAAAGGTGGCATTTCTATGCTTCTTTGCCAAACAGGAAGTGGTTCATAGCTAGACTGTACATTGTCCAATTTGCCCCAATACTCTCAAGCTTTATTCTCAGGCTTTAAGGGTCCTGGCCTGAAGACATGTACATATCAATATTAACTTATAGTCATAGTCTTGTTAAGCTTGAGGATAAGACCAACTTCTTTATTTGAGTCTTCCCTTATTCTAAAAGGGTTGTGTAGTGTCAACTGGCCAGCCCAGCCTTTCCTCCTTGCTTTTGTTTTAAAACGGTGTATTACAACAGACTGGTTGTGGGACAAAGAGGAAAGTATTTTCAGGACCAGAACATGCTGCAGTTTGCTTGCTGGTTTGGAGGTGTGAGCACGTCTTGCAATATTACTAAGCCAACACAGCTAAATAGCAACCTGCTACCACTCACTGAACCCACACCAAACACTTGAACGGATATTCACTGAAAACAATAATGACACCATTGTAAAAGTTTTACTACCAACAAAAAGGTAAGTTACGATGATGTTATGTCCTCAACAAAAGATTAAAAACACTTGATGTATAAGCTTAGTAAACGGGATATTGTAAAATACAAGATAATTGAAAGGGAAACAAGAAATGGAGATGTATTTTCAAATTGGCTAGTGCTGAATCAAGCGTTTTGAATTGTAAAGGCTTGTAAAATAGTAGGGACATTAAGGTTTCAGTGCTTTGAGGTATTTCTATAAAGTTTTATACGCAGTTATCCACACAATATTACAGTCTAACGCTGTTGACACGATAGGCCACATTAGCATCAACAAGGTTACTTTAAGGGGGCATCTGACTTTTCTCTTTTCTATACACCTTTTTTAACAGGCATTTTGAGTCTAATAGGAAAATTACAGGTGTTACTAATGGCATTAACCCTTAATGCTTTTATAAAGTTTACTTATTCCAGTCTGTGATTATCCATCAACTACATTCCTTTAATTTTTGTCTAAATAATTCCTAATTTCTGCTTTTCCACTCAAACATTAGGTATAATTTCCTTATCTTGTTACCAAACATTACAAAAATAACTGTAAAACTAAGTAAATAAGTTAATGTTACGTAGTGTTAAACGTCAAAAAGTGAAACATTGAAAAAAATTGTCAAACGTATGAAAAAGTTAAAAAGATCAAGAAAAAGCGTCAAGAAAATTGTTGATTTTCAATTTTGGCGGGAAGACAACACAAGGGTTAACAATGCTCTGTTCTGTTGAAACCATGACAGTGTGACAGTAAGCCAACATGCACAATACCAGGACCTTAAAACTAAAGTGCTAATTTGTATCCGACATTATTAGTATTATTAATTACACCTGCTTTTCCTTTATTACTTGTTAAAGTACCCATTAAATGACCAGGAGGGGAGGCATTGGGCAAGAAAAGTGGTTAGTTTTTGGAAACTGAGCAACACCTTAAATCAAAATAGGTGGTTCAGGCAGAATTGAACTTGCAGATGTTTGTTCCATTGTCATGGTTGTCATTGTACTATGAATTATGGTCATCATATATATATTTACATATCAATACTGCAGTACCCTTTTTATAAAAATCTAAATTTTTAGTCCACTGTAATGTGCCAACCAATGGAATAAACTACAAAGAAAGTAAACCAAAATATTGGTTACCAGGCCCAGACCACAGATCTGATGCATGGTAAATGACAGCTCAGCTTGATCCGAATATGAATATATATATAGTATGTGGTGTACATACACATATATATATGAAAATATATATATATATATATATATATATAATAAAATATCTCTCACACACTCAGTACTGTGCAAAAGTCTTAGGCTGGTGCAAAAATGCTGTAGACTGAATCTTTCCAAATATAAATAATGCAAATGAAAGTGAGCAAACCAAAATAAGAATCTAAATCACTTCAGTATTTGCGTTACTTCTCTTTGCCTTCACAAAAGCATCAATTCTTATAGGTAAACTGCAAAAGTCATGCAACATTGAGGATCGCAGACGCAATGGTCGGCCAAGAAATAGTGCACCAGATGAAAAACACATCAGGCTATTCCCTCGAAATCGGAAGATGTCCAGCATGACATCAGCTCAGAACTGGCAGAAACCAGTGGGACCCAGGTACACCCATCTACTGTCTGGAGAAGTCTGGCCAGAAGTGTCTTCCTGCAAGGTTTGCAGCCAAAAAGCCAGACCTCCAACATGGAACAAGGCCAAGCGACTCAACTATGCACCAAAACATAGACACTGGGGTGTAGAAAAATGGCAGCAGGTTCACTGGACTGATGAGTCAAAATTTGAAACATTTGGCTGTAGCAGACGGTTTGTTGCCAAAGGCCTGGAGAGCGCTACAGTAATGTACCTGAAGGCAACAGTGAAGCATGCTGGAGGTTCCTTGCAAGTTTGGCATTTCTGCAAAGGAAGTAGGAGATTTGTTCAGGATTAATGGTGTCCTCAATGCTGAGAAATACAGGCAGGTACCTATCCATCATGGGGGTGGCAGTAGCTCAGTCCCTAGGGAGTTGAGTTGGAGAGATGCCAGTTCACCTCCTGGGCACTGCCAAGGTGCTCTTGAGCAAGTCACCAAAACCCCTCAACAGCTCAGGGCAACTGTTCAGCAGTCGCAGCCCCCCCCCCCCCCACTCTGATATCTCTCCATTAGTGCATGTATACGACCTGAGCATATATTGTATTTCGGGCTTGTGTGTAATAACAACAGTGTTAACTTTAATTTCCCCATAGGGAATCTATAAAGAGCATAAATAAAAAATGTTCATGCAATACCATCAGGGAGGCGTATGATTGGCCCCAAATTATTTGCAGCAGGACAACACACCCAAACAAACAGCCAAGGTTAACAACTACCTTCAGTGTAAAGAAGAACAAACCTCCTGGAAGGGATGGCATGGCCCCCCCACAGAGCCCTGATCTCAACATCATCAAGTGTGTCTGGGATTAACTGAAGAGACAGAAGGATTTAAGAAGCCTACACCCCAAGATCTAGGGTTAGTTCTCCAAGCCACCAGCCGAGTTCCTTTAGAAACTGTGTGCAGTTCCGAGAAGAATGGATGCTGTCTTGAAGGCAAAAGGTGTCACACCAAATATTGATTTGATTTAGATTCTTATTCTGTTCATTCACTGCATTTTGGTAATTGATGAATTTCCATTTACAACCAATCATTCATATTGGCATTTTATCATTTTTTATTATGCTGATTTTCCATCGCAAAGTGCTTTTAAAATGTAGTCCACTGAGGATAGCACTGGCATTTTGCGCTAAAACTGTATGCAATATATTATATGCAAATATGATAATTGCAAATAATTAAAGGAACTTCTGCACATCTAGATTAACACTTCCATTTTTCCATGTTCATACCTGCCTAAAACCTTTCACGTACTGTATATATCTAATGATTTACATCAAGGGGTAACTAAAGGCCAGTTACTCCCTTATTGAAAATCATGGCCGTTTCAGTGGACTCCACTAGGTGACAGTGTTGCGTTCTAATGATTAAATGTTCATGGTAGTTATGTTTGACTGTAGTGTTTATCCACATTGTCTGGATACCGTGGAGATGGACATTTGTAGCATTGTCTGAATGCTGGTCATTTTCTTAGTGCTGTGGTCCTAGTCACAATCTAATGCTAGATTTGTGCTAGCGTTCCCCTCAGATCTTCATAACCTGTATACTGTAGCAGGAATGCATTGATATTAAAAAAAAAAAAAAACTAATACTTTGCAGAGCTCATCCTGTCTCACTTCTCCCCCATGTCCCAATAGAGCGTCCATCTTCATGGCGGAAACTAGAAGCTTGACGTGTTCTGGTTCCCATTCCTTTCCATCTGACTAAGAACTTCTCCCAGCTTTCTCCTCACTACATAACTGAAATCAATTCATCCTCCAGCTCCAGCTCAATCCCCCAAAACTGGCTGCTATCCACCCCCAATTAACAAAAAAAATATTACTGAACTCAACCCTGGATCTGTGAGCAATTCTCCAATATTCCCTTCCCTCCATCAAAAATATTGTGGTCTCCCAACTCAAACGCCACCTTATCTCCAATGCATGTGTTCAAACCATTTCAATCCAGTTTACGCTCACAGGCCAGCACAGTAACAGCCCTTCTCAGAGTCACCAATGACTTCTTCCTCTCTGACACTTTTATGCTACCTTTTATGCCACCAAGAAAAAAAACAATAAATGCAGTAGTGCACTCCTTTAGGCATTTTCTAAATGTGCATAAGATATGTAAACCTGCAACAAAAACACTGTTAATTCTCTTACAGATACTATGATCGCCATCTTACATTAAAAACTCTACTTCAGGGAACACCATGTCCATCAACTTTGACTAAGTTAGAGCATCATTGATTAAACAATACAGGCTTACAAGTACTTGGAATGGAAAGAGAATTTGGTTTGTATTTATCTGTTTATTTCATATGTATTAGTCCATTATTAGTTTTCTTTGGTAGCAGGCTCTATCGCAGCACAAAAATACTGAGGTGTTTTAGAGAAAGTTTTTAAGTATCCCCCTGAATCCAGACAGAGCCCTGGAGAATAAATCCATCCGCTTTAGAGTGACTTAGCCCACATTGGGAACTGCTTATTACTGTTGGCGTACAGTGAACTTGTAGCTATTGGTACAATGATACAGTCACGGTGAACACAACCTTGTTCAAGCTTACTGTAATGTTTTCTAGTTTGTAATACATTTTCTATTGATCAAAAAGTGTAGTGTGTTGAATGGAGTTGTGTAACAGGCCACCCCCCATTCACATCTGAGCAAATCTGGCTGTGCCAGGGCAGAGAGGTTTTACAGCAGATCCTTTGTGGGCAGTATTTTATGTACAACGAGCACAGAGAGGACGTCGCCTCTGCAGCTTGTTTAGTTAACAGGATGCTTTCTCAGCATCGCTGTGAATGAAAAAGTGTGAATATACTCTAACATTATTCACACTCAAATCTATTTCACAGTTACCACACATCTATTTGTAGTCGCAAATGCGAGTAAGCGCTCGCAGTGGTCATGCCTCTAATGGCTAAGTTTATACCTCACAAATACACAACAATTCAACAACTGCACCTCCTCCCCCACTCCTCGTCCCTAGACACCCCAGATTTTGTTGCTTTGTGTCCTTTTTCATCCTTTACATGCTCCCCCTTAATATTTAATCCCCTATGGGATTAGAATATCTATTTCACTGAAATAGCATTATTATGGTACTCATTCAAAGTCCTAAATAAACTCCAGTACATCCAAAATCGAATGCTAATCTGCTCCCCATTCACGCTTCTGGAACCACATCGCCCTGTTCTCCGAACTTCCACTGACTACCTGTCCCACACAGATACAGTTTATAGTCCTCCCTACTCACTCACAAAGATTTCCATAACGTGACCCCCTCCTATGTTAGGCTGGCTCCAACCCCACACACTCAAGAACAAGCACCAGACCTGGGGTTACAGAGCCCCTCCCTCTCTTCCCAAAAACACATCCGCCACTGCTACGATCTGTCCTTTTAAATCAAAAGTCAAAACTCACATTTTTAGAGCTGCTTTTAATGTTTGATTGTGTGTGGAATTTATTCCTTTCTTAATTCTGTAAAGTGATTTTTAGTGTTCTAAAAATGATTACGTGGCCTGGGTTCATCTAAAGTAGGTTCATCTTGTGATATCTTCTACACACACTCTCTCACACACACACACACACACACACAACACACACCACACACACACACACACACACACACACACACACACACACGCCACATTTAATCTCTACCTCCTCATAGAGTCCCTTGCTCTGCCCCCACCTCCCTCCTCCTCCGATGACCGGGCTGGAAATTTAGCTTGTCACATGGCTTTGAATTGACTTGACCTGAATGTACCTTCCTCAAAAGCCCTCTCGCTCTCTATTTCTAGCCCCCATCTCCACCCCCTTGTCTTCCCAGACTCCAGTGTGTTGGATGTAGGACCAGCTCGCTCGTTAGCCGCTGAGCCGTAGCGGCGTGCAGGCAGAGCAAGCAGCCGCCGGACTGATCTAGCTAGTGACCCAAACTAACCTAGGGACCCGTGCCGGACTTCACTGTGAGCGGATGTGACCGGCAGGGGGAAAGTTACTTGGTCTATGTACAAACAACTTATATAATAACGAAAGGTAACCCAGCAATTGCGATTATGAGCTTGTCCTCAGAATTAATGTTTTGGTAGGAACGAAGATTACATCGTAGTTTCTCAGGATCAGCCAGCGCGAAGGACGTCTATATTCCGATTGCGGCTGGCGGTTAGCCGGCTTGCCGCTGAACCGCGTCATAGCTCATTACCATAAAGTTGAAAAATTTCAACTTTCAGATTGACGCTCAACATGCTCAAAAGCCCAAACAGCGACGCCGACAGATTTGCCCTCCCTGCAGCTGAGAGAAGCCAGCTTCCATTGAAATTGAAATGACTTCCGGTAACTTTAGACGCTCAAGTCGGTGGCGGTGTGAACGTACGGTTAGCCTCCACCGCCTTTAGCTTCTTGGCTAACCGCTAGCTTTGATTCAGAAAAGAAAAAAGAACCAAAAAGTTTAAAAAAGAAAGTTATACTGAGTATGTCAATCAATCGGGTCTGCGGATCTGTTCCGTTAACGTTTAGGGTTTCTTCAGCTTCATGTTTGGTTTTTAACTTCGGTTTTAGTCCTTACATATAACCGTAGATTTTTGTGAACGTGGGGTTGTGAGTCCTTACATAGTACCCAGTAGATTTTTGGTGAACGTGGGGTTTGTAGTCCTTACATAGTAACCAGTAGATTTCTGGTGAACGTGGGGTTTGTAGTCCTTACATAGTACCAGTAGATTTCTGGTGAACGTGGGGTTTGTAGTCCTTACATAGTACCAGTAGATTTCTGGTGAATGTGGGGTTTGTAGTCCTTACATAGTAACCAGTAGATTTCTGGTGAACGGGGGTCTCAGACATGCTGCTTGGTTTATGCGACTCCCGTTGCGTCTCTGCCATCGGAGATGTTTTTTTTTTTTTACTGTCACTGCCCCCCCGGATCCGGATACAGATAATTCATGTGGTAAACAGATACAGATAATGCTGTACTCGCTCATCCCTAGCTGACATCTAGTATTTTAAAATGGTAGCTTCCACTTAACGGGCCCCATCTTGCACCCTGTGCAGCACAGCACAAAGCCCGACGCAGTTGTCAATTTACCGTCCAGCGCCCGCGACTAAGATTAGCATGTGTCTGACAGGGCGGGGGGGCGTGGCATCACGATGGTGGCTCTCCTTTGTGATGTCGGCCAGCCATCACTTTATCGTCGATTGGCACCACCCTAGTCCCAATCTAACAATTCAGGGGACGGGTGTTTTGCCAAAGTTAAAGTGCATATTTCCATTATGAGGAAGTCAGACTTGCGGTTCCTGGCATATGTCATGGATCCTATGTTAGCAATTAGCGTGTATTAGCACGGCGGTGTTAGCGCCAGTCAGAATAGTAATAATAATACATTTTATTTATAATGCCCTTTACATTTCAACTGAAATCTCAAAGTGCTACAGTAGCAAGGAGTTAAAAACAGTTCCCAGAATATAACAAAATCAACAAATAGCAATAAAACACCATAAGACTAAAATTAAAACTATGACTGTTAAAAGGCCTTTTGAAATAGGAATGTCTTTAGGCCCTTCTTAAAAATCTCCACAGTTTGTGGGGCCCTTAGGGTCTCTGGCAGTGCATTCCAGAGCTGTGGGGCGACTGCCAAGCAATCGTCCGTTACAAACGGGCACTGTACTAATATTACTAAATTGTGTGAATAAATGCAAGATGGGTGGCAACATTTGTGATCATTTGGAACCAAGCTTTGCGCTTTCTTGACAGATTTTTTAAGTGATTACTTACTGATTGCTATACTTTTGTAGAAGTAATAACATTCATTCTAGGGTGAGTTTTTCCCTAAACCCTTTTGCTAAAATCTACAGTTAATCCACATTTTACTGCTGATATTTAAAAAATCTTCTCAGGAGGGAGAGCATCTTGTCACCTTTTTTACCCCTGATGAGTTTGCATCCTTGTGTCCTGTAAGTGATTGTGACCTCTATGTCTCAGGTCCTCTGTACAGCCAGGACAGGATTCTACAGGCCATGGGCAATGTGACACTAGCCATCCACCTGCTGTGTGAGCGGGCCAACCCTGCTTCATTCTGGCTGCCATACATCCGCAGTCTTCCTCAGGAGTACGACACACCGCTTTACTACCAGCAGGATGAGGTGCAGGTGCTGCTGGGCACACAGGCAGTGCAGGATGTCCTGAATCAGTATAAAAACACTGCACGCCAGTACGCTTACTTCTACAAACTGGTACAGGTGGGCAGATTCACTGAACACAGACACATACATACTGTGCATTTACAGCACCCACCATCTCATTCAGTGGTTTTTATTAGGGCCCAGGCACTGTTGACGTCGGTCAACGGACGCCCATTCAGAAGTGATAGGATTATTAGGGCTCAAGCACCGACATTGTCAGTTGATGTTACATGTGATGGGGGTCTCGGGCTTTAGTGTGACAAATTGGCTTAAAAAGCCAATTTCAAAAAAGTAACCCTTGCCATGAGATTTATCTGGATGTATAAAATCTGGTAGGCATATGTATCATAACCGGACTCACAAAAAAGCCTCTTGGAACCATACCCTTAATGCAACTGGAAGTCAGACATTTTTAATTGAAAACACAAACATTTTGTTATCATTTCCACGTATTCCAGGGGTTACGCTCCTATACATTTAACTCGATTGACTTCAAAATTGGTCAGTATAATATGAACCCTTTGCAAAGCTTTTTTTTTTTTTCCATCATTCCGTGTGGGCGTTGAAAGGTGGCAAATTTCTATGCTTCTTTGCCAAACAGGAAGTGGTTCATAGCTAGACTGTACATTGTCCAATTTGCCCCAATACTCTCAAGCTTTATTCTCAGGCTTTAAGGGTCCTGGCCTGAAGACATGTACATATCAATATTAACTTATAGTCATAGTCTTGTTAAGCTTGAGGATAAGACCAACTTGCTTTATTTGAGTCTTCCCTTATTCTAAAAGGGTTGTGTAGTGTCAAACTGGCCAGCCCCAGCCTTTCCTCCTTGCTTTTGTTTTAAAACGGTGTATTTACAACAGACTGGTTGTGGGAAAACAAGAGAGGAAAGTATTTTCAGGACCAGAACATGCTGCAGTTGCTCTGCTGGGTTTGGAGGTGTGAGCACGTCTTGGCAATATTACTAAGCCAACACAGCTAAATATAGCAACCTGCTACCACTCACTGAACCCACACCAAACACTTGAACGGATATTCACTGAAAACAATAATGACACCATTGTAAAAGTTTTACTACCAACAAAAAAGTAAGTTACGATGATGTTATGTCCTCAACAAAAGATTAAAAACCCTTGATGTATAAGCTTAGTAAACTGGGATATTGTAAAATACAAGATAATTGAAAGGGAAACAAGAAATGGAGATGTATTTTCAAATTGGCTAGTTAGCTGAATCAAAGCGTTTTGAATTGTAAAGGCTTGTAAAATAGTAGGGACATTAAGGTTTCAGTGCATTTGAGGTATTTCTATAAAGTTTATTACTGCGGTTATCCACACAATATTACAGTCTAAACGCTGTTGAGCCACGATGAGCCACATTAGCATCAACAAGGTTACTTTAAGGGGGCATCTGACTTTTCTCTTTTCTATTACAAGCCTTTTTTAACAGGCATTTTGAGTCATAATAGGAAAATTACAGGTGTTACTAATGGCATTAACCCCTTAAGTGCTTTTATAAAGTTTACTTATTCCAGTCTGTGATTATCCATCAACATACATTCCTTTAATTTTTGTCTAAATAATTCCTAATTTCTGCTTTTCCAACTCAAACATTAGGTATAATTTCCTTATCTTGTTACCAAACATTACAAAAATAACTGTAAAACTAAAGTAAATAAGTTAATGTTACGTAGTGTTAAACGTCAGAAAAGTGAAACATTGAAAAAAATTGTCAAACGTATGGAAAAAGTTAAAAAGATCAAGAAAAAGCGTCAAGAAAATTGTTGATTTTCAATTTTGGCGGGAAGACAACACAAGGGTTAACAATGGCTCTGTTCTGTTGAAACCATGACAGTGTGACAGTAAGCCAACATGCACAATACCAGGACCTTAAAACTAAAGTGGCTAATTTGTATCCAGACATTATTAGTATTATTAATTACACCTGCTTTTCCTTTTATTACTTGTTAAAGTACCCATTAAATGACCAGGAGGGGGAGGCATTGGGCAAGAAAAGTGGTTTAGTTTTTGGAAACTGAGCAACACCTTAAATCAAAATAGGTGGTTCAGGCAGAATTGAACTTGCAGATAGTTTGTTCCATTGTCATGGTTGTCATTGTACTATGAATTATGGTCACTCATATATATATTTACATATCAATATCTGCAGTACCCTTTTTATAAAAATCTAAATTTTTAGTCCACTGTAATGTGCCAACCAATGGAATAAACTACAAAGAAAGTAGTAAACCAAAATATTGGTTACCAGGCCCAGACCACAGATCTGATGCATGGTAAAATGACAGCTCAGCTTTGATCCGAATATGAATATATATATATATGTATGTGTGTACATACACATATATATATGAAAATATATATATA
>NC_045752.1:25207236-25207587 GCF_008692095.1 Etheostoma spectabile
TATATATATAAAATATTCTCTCACACACTCAGTACTGTGCAAAAGTCTTAGGCTGGTGCAAAAAATGCTGTAGACATAGAATGCTTTCCAAAATATAAATAATGCAAATGAAAAGTGAGCAAACCAAAATAAGAATCTAAATCACTTCAGTATTTGGCGTTACTTCTCTTTGCCTTCACAAAAGCATCAATTCTTATAGGTAAACTTGCAAAAAGTCATGCAACATTGAGGATCGCAGACGCAATGGTCGGCCAAGGAAACTTAGTGCACCAGATGAAAAACACATCAGGCTTATTTCCCATCGAAATCGGAAGATGTCCAGCAGTGACATCAGCTCAGAACTGGCAGAAA
>NC_045752.1:25207597-25208465 GCF_008692095.1 Etheostoma spectabile
CCAGGTACACCCATCTACTGTCTGGAGAAGTCTGGCCAGAAGTGGTCTTCCTGCAAGGGTTGCAGCCAAAAAGCCAGACCTCCAACATGGAAACAAGGCCAAGCGACTCAACTATGCACCAAAACATAGACACTGGGGTGTAGAAAAATGGCAGCAGGTTCACTGGACTGATGAGTCAAAATTTGAAACATTTGGCTGTAGCAGAAGGCGGTTTGTTGGCCAAAGGCCTGGAGAGCGCTACAGTAATGAGTACCTGAAGGCAACAGTGAAGCATGCTGGAGGTTCCTTGCAAGTTTGTGCATTTCTGCAAAGGAAGTAGGAGATTTGTTCAGGATTAATGGTGTCCTCAATGCTGAGAAATACAGGCAGGTACCTATCCATCATGGGGGTGGCAGTAGCTCAGTCCCTAGGGAGTTGAGTTGGAGAGATGCCAGTTCACCTCCTGGGCACTGCCAAGGTGCTCTTGAGCAAGTCACCAAAACCCCCTCAACAGCTCAGGGCAACTGTTCAGCAGTCGCAGCCCCCCCCCCCCACACTCTGATATCTCTCCATTAGTGCATGTATACGACCTGAGCATATATTTGTATTTCGGGCTTGTGTGTAATAACAACAGTGTTAACTTTAATTTCCCCATAGGGAATCTATAAAGAGCATAAATAAAAAATGGTCATGCAATACCATCAGGGAGGCGTATGATTGGCCCCAAATTTATTCTGCAGCAGGACAACAACCCAAACATACAGCCAAGGTCTAACAACTACCTTCAGTGTAAAGAAGAACAAGACCTCCTGGAAGGGATGGCATGGCCCCCCCACAGAGCCCTGATCTCAACATCATCAAGTGTGTCTGGGATTACATGAAGAGACAG
>NC_045752.1:25208475-25211286 GCF_008692095.1 Etheostoma spectabile
GGAAGCCTACACCCACAGAAGATCTAGGGTTAGTTCTCCAAGCCACCAGCCGAGTTCCTTTAGAAACTGTGTGCAAGTGTACCGAGAAGAATGGATGCTGTCTTGAAGGCAAAAGGTGGTCACACCAAATATTGATTTGATTTAGATTCTTATTCTGTTCATTCACTGCATTTTGGTAATTGATGAATTTCCATTTTACAACCAATCATTCATATTGGGCATTTTATCATTTTTTATTATGCTGATTTTCCATCGCAAAGTGTCTTTTAAAATGTAGTCATCACTGAGGATAGCACTGGCATTTTGCGCTAAAACTGTATGCAATATATTATATGCAAATATGATAATTGCAAATAAATTAAAGGAACTTCTGCACATCTAGATTAACACTTCCATTTTTCCATGTTCATACCTGCCTAAAACCTTTGCACAGTACTGTATATATCTAATGATTTTACATCAAGGGGTAACTAAAGGCCAGTTACTCCCTTATTGAAAATCATGCCGTTTCAGTGGACTCCACTAGGTGACAGTGTTGCGTTCTAAATGATTAAATGTTCATGGTATTGATGTTGACTGTAGTGTTTATCCACATTGTCTGGATACCGTGGAGATGGACATTTGTAGCATTGTCTGAATGCTGGTCATTTTCTTAGTGCTGTGGTCCTAGTCACAATCTAATGCTAGATTTGTGCTAGCGTTCCCCCTCAGATCTTCATAACCTGTATAACTGTAGCAGGAATGCATTGATATTAAAAAAAAACAAAAAACTAATACTTTGCAGAGCTCATCCTGTCTCACTTCTCCCCCATGTCCCAATAGAGCTGTCCATCTTCATGGCGGAAACTAGAAGCTTGACGTGTTCTGGTTCCCATTCCTTTCCATCTGACTAAGAACTGTCTCCCAGCTTTCTCCTCACTCATAACTGAAATCAATTCATCCTCCAGCTCCAGCTCAATCCCCCCAAAACTGGCTGCTATCACCTCCCATATTAACAAAAAAAATATTAACTGAACTCAACCCTGGTACTGTGAGCAATTCTCCAATATTCCCTTCCCTCCATCAAAAATAGTTGTGGTCTCCCAACTCAAAGCCCACCTTATCTCCAATGACCTGTTCAAACCATTTCAATCCAGTTTACGCTCACAGGCCAGCACAGTAACAGCCCTTCTCAGAGTCACCAATGACTTCTTCCTCTCCTGACACTTTTATGCTACCTTTTATGCCACACAAGAAAAAAACAATAAATGCAGTAGTGCACTCCTTTAGTGCATTTTCTAAATGTGCATAAGATATGTAAACTGCAACAAAAACACTGTTGAATTCTCTTAACAGATACTATGATCGCCATCTTAACATTAAAAACTCTACTTCAGGGAACCAATGTCCATCAACTTTGACTAAGTTAGAGCATCATTGATTAAACAATACAGGCTTACAAGTACTTGGAATGGGAAAGAGAATTTGGTTTGTATTTATCTGTTTATTATCATATGTATTAGTCCATTATTAGTTTTCTTTGGTATGCAGGCTCTATGCGCAGCACAAAAATACTGAGGTGTTTTAGAGAAAGTTTTTTAAGTATCCCACTGAATCCAGACAGAGCCCTGGAGAATTAAATCCAGTCCGCTTTAGAGTGACTTAGCCCACATTGGGAACTGCTATTACTGTTGGCGTACAGTGAAACTTGTAGCTAATTGGTACAATGATACAGTCACGGTGAACACAAACCATTGTCAAGCTTACTGTAATGTTTTCTAGTTTGTAATACATTTTCTATTGATCAGAAAAGTGTCAGTGATGTTGAATGGAGTTGTGTAACAGGCCACCCCCCCAATTCACAAATCTGAGCAAATCTGGCTGTGCCAGGGCAGAGAGGTTTTACAGCAGATCCTTTGTGGGCAGTATTTTATGTACAACGAGCAGCAGAGAGACGTCGCCTCTGCAGCTTGTTTAGTTAACAGGGATGCTTTCTCAGCATCGCTGTTGAAAAAGTGTGAATATACTCTAACATTATTCACACTCCTAAATCTATTTCACAGTTACCACACATCTATTTGTAGTCGCAAATGCGAGTAAAGCGCTCGCAGTGTCATGGCCTCTAATGGCTAAGTTTATACCTCACAAATACACAACAATTCAACAACTGCACCTCCTCCCCCACTCCTCTGTCCCTAGACAACCCCCAGATTTTGTTGCTTTGTGTCCTTTTTCATCCTTTACATGCTCCCCCTTAATATTTAATCCCCTCATGGGATTAGATATATGCTATTTCACAACTGAAATAGCATTATTTATGGTACATCATTCAAAGTCCTAAATAAACTCCAGTACATCCAGAAATCGAATGCTAATCTGCTCACCCATTCACGCTTCTGGAACCACATCGCCCCTGTTCTCCAGAACTTCCACTGACTACCTGTCCCACAACAGATACAGTTTATAGTCCTCCTACTCACTCACAAAGATTTCCATAACGTGACCCCCTCCTATGTTAGGACTGGCTCCAACCCCACACACTCAAGAACAAGCACCAGACCTGGGGTTACAGAGCCCCTCCCTCTCTTCCCAAAAACACATCCGCCACTGCTACGATCTGTCCATGTTTAAATCAAAAGTCAAAACTCACATTTTTAGAGCTGCTTTTAATGTTTGATTGTGTGTGGATTTATTTCCTTTCTTAATTCTGTAAAGTGATTTTGAGTGTTCTAAAAATGATTACGTGGCCTTGGGTTCATCTAAAGTAGGTTCATCTTTGATACATCTTCTTACACACACTCTCTCACACACACACACACACACACACACACA
>NC_045752.1:25211296-25220608 GCF_008692095.1 Etheostoma spectabile
CACACACACACACACACACACACACACACACACGCGCACATTTAATCTCTTACCTCCTCATAGAGTCCCTTGCTCTGCCCCCACCTCCCTCCTCCTCCGATGACCGGGCTGGAAATTTAGCTTGTCACATTGGCTTTGAATTGACTTGACCTGAATGTACCTTCCTCAAAAGCCCTTCTCGCTCTCTATTTCTAGCCCCCATCTCCACCCCCTTGTCTGTCCCAGACGTCCAGTGTGTTGGATGTATGACCAGCCACACAGACTGCTATATGCTGATGGATACAGACAGGCAAAAACCACTACTGACATTTCCCCAAACACAGAGATGTGTTCTTGCATGTAAACACATGGGTAGCACGTTATTACCTTTATTTAAGGTCTTTAGTGTTATCTTATGGCTTCTTTGTTTTTATTTTTTATTGTGGCATGAATAAGTAGTGTTTTACTGTTAGCCCCGGTCATCTTCATTCCCAGTATATAGTGGGGTGAGTGTGTTTACCAATCGGGGTGTGGTCTTTCTAAATGTGAAGAATCTACATGTGAGAATGTGAGAATCTACGACTGTGCAGTGATACAAATAGGCAGCACCATTGTTGATGTACATCCTCAGTTTTCTATCAGACCTGTAGGCTAAATAAAAGAAATGTATCGGACTAAGGGGATGTATTATCCTTAAATGAAAGGAAAGGACGTTAGCCACAGAGCCATCGACAATAAGCACAGGCCCACTAACGTCATGTACAGTAGGTTGACCCAATAGGTGAACCAGCTATTATCATTTTCAGCTAAGCTCTCTAAAAATCAGCTGTGGACACCCATCGGTAAAGGCTATTGTTCAAGCAGATAATAATACTGTAAGTATAGTAGTAAAAACAGCTGTAAAATTATAGAATGTGTCTACATATGAAAAGTTTTTTAAATATTGACTGATACTGTAAATTAGTTAGATTAATTTGGCATCAATGGTGTGAAGAGTTGTTCCCATTTACAGTGATAAAGCGTTTTGATTCTAATACAGTTAACCTGCAACTCGTACTAGCTTCTTCTGCGTAGCCATGGCTGCCAAGGTTTTTTTTGCAACCAAGAACATACTAGGCAGGGCATTTTACAGTGTGAAAATAAGCTCGTCACTACTCTCTGGTGGACATCTTCGTCATTTCCCTACAATCAATCCATGTTATCTGTCACATGAAATTGAACCAGGTAAAATTCCAGTGGCTGTTATCCTATCAGTGCCTTAGACCAGAGTTAAATCCTTCCTTCCTTAAAGTCACCAGTGTCTTTGGTGTTTTTGGCATAGGTACCTTCTTTACGATCTCAACATGGAGAAATTGATTCTCTTAGTGATTTTCTTGAAATGCCCGGTATAAGTGTTCTTTAGGCAGGGTAGGGCACTGTCTCTTGTGTGTTCAGCCAAATTACCCACTCTTTGCAGAGCCTTGTGGTCCTGTTTAGTGCTGTTTCCATACCAGGCAGTGATGTTCCCTGTCAGGACGCTGTCAATAATGCAGGAGTAGAAATTTCTTAGTATTTGAGAGGGGTTCCCTGAAATTTCCTCAGGCATCTAAGTGAAACAGTCTCTGCCTTGCCTTTCTCACTAGTCAGTATGCAGCTTGCTTGGTGTTCACATGCTTGGCAGCCTTCCTGACATCATGCTCAGAAAGGGAGTTGGGTGTGAGAGGTGCACCTACCCATCCATTAACCTCTGCTGCATCTGTTTTTGCTTGTTGGCTGCCTATGGTCTCAAAGCAAGCATAAAATGTGTTCATCTTACTTGCTATAGACGCATCAGCACTTGGCAAGGACGAGGGGGTGGGCTCGTAATCTGTCAAAGTTCTTAGACCTTCCCACATGCTTTTGGGATTGCCGTACTTGCCGCCCTGGAGTGGATGTATTTATGCCATCCCAGTTGATGCTGGTAATCCATGATTACTTGATTTACTTATAGTTTTGAGAACAGTTGCTTTTGTTGTTTTACAAATTAAATCTGCCACAGACTCATTGAACTATTGAAGTCATCAGTGGTGTCCTGGAATGTGCTCCAGATGTGTAGTGCAGACTGTAGGGCTGCCTCTGATTGGCTTGACCATTCCCTGACCTGATGTGTAACTGGGGGCATGCATCATAGTTTGCTAACTTAGTTTTACCTCAGCAAGATGGTCGCTACTACTGAATGAAGGTAGCGATTCCGCTCTATAACCGTTGATCCAGAGTGTTTATTCTTTTTATGTCACAGTCAGTATATTGATTGAAACAGCCTTAACTTGCTTAAGATTAGCTGAATTCAGTTCTCTACAGACAATGAACACAGCAACGGGACTATCACTTCAGGATCTGTGCAAGGGCCCTGGAAGGGGGGGGTTAGGAAATAGTGAAGGGGTGATATTTCCGGGTGTGATATAGGACCACAAAATCAACTGAAAACCTCATAAGATATGTGAAAGAAAGGATTTACTCCCAAGTAGTCCTGCATTGCCAGACCTGCATTGCCAGACCTATCTCCACAGTGCTGCGGAGGAAGGTCTTGTTAGTCCACAGCATTCCAAGATAGAAAAAAAAAAGTGGTCTGGTTAACTTGCATTTCCTTAACCCTTGTGTTGTCCTCGGGTCATATTTGACCCATTTTCAGTTTTTTCATCTTAAAAAATGGCCCTTTGAAATAAGCTGAAAATGTCAACATTAGAAATATCAAATAACTTTGGAAAAAATATCAAAAAAAGCACCCACAACATTAAAAATGGTTGAGGGGAAGACAACACAAGGGTTAAACCAATCACAATAGTCTTGGACGGCACTAATCACCAGACGCAGCAACGGTGCCTCAGGAAGAACTTGTTTTGGTTTAACATGTGCATGGAGGCCTGCTCTGGAATTAAAATGGCTTTTAAGTGTGTTCTTTACTCAATAAAAAAGAGAAATGCAATTCTGTTGTTGGTTCTAGCTCGTTGGATGTTTTCTAAATCAACCGGAGTTTAGAATGCCAACACAAAGAAAGAGGAAGGTGAGGGACATCCGGCAGAAGCTCTGGCGGCACCGGAATCCCTACCCCGTAAATCCAACTTCATAAACTCCCAAATAATAGGGATGCACAATGACACCGGCACGACATCGTTATTGGCCATTAAAAACTTAACATGACCATCATCATTGGCAGATGTTAATATTTCTGCCAATTGAGTGGGTTGTTTACTATGCGCACATGACGAGCGGGAACATGAGCGCTAGCAATTATATTTCCCACATGTTGGCTGTGTGGAGGTATTTCGAGATCTGTAAAACCGATAACAAACTTGCTACTTGCAGTACTTGTAAAGCACAAGTGATGCGAGGAGGCGTTAAACAACACCGTCCAACACTACAAATATGATTATGCATCTTAAGAGCCGTCATCTTGAGCAGCACCGAGATTTAACGCCTTCAAAAACCCATCAGCAGCCTCTACTTCAGCTTCGACTAGCCGGCAGTACTTTTCTGATGTGGCCTTACCTGAAATCCAGAGTGCTGTCACCAGTCACATTGAAAAGCTCCTCGCCAGCGCTAGTCAAATTGGCTTTACCACGGACAGTTGGACATCAAGCGTGAGTCCTGTTAGCATGTTGAGCCTCACTAACCAGTGGAAAGACAAAGACTTCATCCTTGAAAAAGCTGTCCTACACTCACAGGAATGCTCCACTTCTCACACAGCACCTGCAATTACATCTGCATGTGTCATGTGTTCATGACACTGTCATGGCACTCTTATGTAGATACCTTCAATTAAGGTGTTAACGTTTTTTTCCTCAACCTCAAACCCTCCCATGTCTGAAATCACATCAGAGTAGCGTTCCAAAACCATTTAGCCAGGGCTAAGGCCACACTAGTACACTGGGAATTACACATTTTGGCGAACTCCAAAATGTTTTGCAATATGAAATTGAAAAAAAAAAAAGACGCGCTCATCCCTTTTTGACCATAAAAAGGAAAAAAACACATTTTGTTTTTTAAGAGGTTTTTCCACTTCCCTTGTACTCTTTCTTAACCTGCTTTCCTTTTTCGACTACTTTTTTCTCTCTTTACTTAGTTGTCGATCTTTTCCCCCTCCTTCCATTTTGTTTCCCTCAGTCTCCTCCCTTTCTTCATTATGCATTCCAATGAACTCTTCTCTCTCTCTCTCTCTCTCTCTCTCTCTCCCTCTCTCCCTCTCTCCTGTTTAAGCTCAGGACTGTTTGCAAATGGCTCTGGTAGGTGGTGGCTGTGGCTTTAAATGGAGAAACCAGCAGCATTGAGCGACTCATACTTCCCAACACACACACACACACAGAAACACACCTAAATTGATGAGGCAGATTTATGATGGCTGCTGGCCACAACAAATTAAGTTGACAGTGATGTATGTGAGGGGGCGAGTGTCACACTGCACTAACGGACCACACACACACACACACACCTGCCCTAGTGGCGTCTACTCCTAGTCCTTCTTGTTAGGCTTCCCTGTCAGGCAGCCCCTCTCCAACATACCTGCATAATGAAATTCCTCATTCTGATTTGTGTTTTTTTCTTCTCTCTCTCTTTTTCTTCTCAACCACGTTCTTCCCTCCATCCCCAGACTCACCCTGCTGCAAGCAAACTGCCCCTGAAGGACAGCTTCACATTTGAGGACTACAGGTGTGTGTGTGTGTGTGTGTGTGTGTGTGTGTGTGTGTGTGTGTGTGTGTGTGTGTGTGTGTGTGTGAGATCATCTCCTACATTTTTGTGTCGGTCCTTTAAGAATATCTCCCTTAGAATATTTGTGGTTTATTTTAATTTAGGTATTTTTTCATAAGTATGGCCATCATTCCTATTGTTAATAACTAGTACAGTGCCTGTTGGGCCGATTGTGTGGCTTGTGGTATTGCTGCTTGTAGAATTCTTCAAAACCAAATCTGCACTTACAGAAGGACCCCAAACCACTTAATATGCAACTCCACTGTATAGCCTACTTAAACTGTAGTATGTCTACATTAGAGCCCGGCCAATAAAGGATTTTTAAGACCAATATAAATATTTGGTTATTTAAAATTCCGATATGCCAATATACTGTATATTTTAAAAAAAATCTAGAAATACGTTACAAAACAGATTAGTTATATATGAGTTCTCACTAAAATAATATAATTAGTTTTATTGTCACAACAGAACAGAGGAACATCAAAATATATTAACGTTCTGATAAATAAAATGTATAACAATACAAACTTCACAAATGAAACTTAAAGTCCTTTGAACAAAAAACACATTAACAAAAAAAAAAATCAGTGTTGCCAACAAGCACATTGTAGAGCGTCCTCTGGTGGATAAACTATGCAATGCCAACGCTCATAACATGGTTGACAGTCCAATTTTTTTCTTAAATATTCATTTATCAGAATCATTTTTATGTCATTATAAATGATTCTGATGAATGAATATTTAAAAATATGAATTTTTTTTTTTTTTTTTAAATCAGCCATTATGAATGCCGATAACAATAGATTGGGAAATGCCTAATATCGGCCTCTAGTCTACATCAGACATATTTTGGCGACGGCAATGTTATTAGCGTTATAAGTTAGCAGTAAAATTAACCACATCTAGGGTGAGTCTGATGAAAACTGCTGTCTGCCCGTTCATCTCCGAGATTTTCTCGCAGTGCACAGCTAGCTCTGTGTAGAGAACTCTGAGATTACGTTATGTTATGTGTAGTGAATGTACAGCGTACAGCAACTTAAGAGTGGCTGGCTTTTATTTGATATTTAGTGTTGGCAAATTGCTTTTTATTGAGTTTTGTCTTAGCAAAATAGAGTAGGTCCAAGCACTTAGCCTTGTGGAACGCCATGGCTAACTTTAGCGTGCCTGGAAGATTCATCGTTAACATTAACAAATTGAGATTGATCAGATAAATAGGACTTAAACCTTAAACCAGCTTAGTGTGATTCTTTTTTTATATAGAACAACTGTTTGCTGACTATCTCTTTTTGCAAAAGCAAGAACATAAAAAAACGACATCCTCTTTCATACAGCCACACATGGAAGCAGGCCATCTTTAACAGCTACACACACATTGCCAAAGAAGGCATTGGTCGCCGTGGCTGCTTAAATGTGTGTTAGGATGAAGCCCTCGACACAGACAACTTTAACCTACTACTCTAAAAAAGGTCTAGTGCTAGAACAGGGAAATGAGGCAAGCTTTAACTTCTTTGAGGAAATCTTCCCCAACCTGAAAGCAGAGGCTGAACAAGACCAACCTAGTACTAGTAGCAGCACTATGGAAAGAGACACAGGATCAGATCAGGAAGAGGAAGATGCCACCATGATCCCAGAAGTCACAGAGCCAGACCTGAAGCCAATCTAAAATAATGGAGAATGCAACCAACAGAGACTTAAGCTTCAGCAAAGAGGTTCAATAGAGAGGGAGCAACCACTGACGAAGAGCTGCAATGGTTCTCTGCCCAGTTACATGCATGCCGGTGTCCCAACACCTAGTTTCCCCTGCTACCAGAGCACCAGCTCCCTCCAACAGTGAAAGCTCTCCCTTTCCACAGCCTTTACCCACCTCTACTCTCTCTTATGGACTCATAACCTTGACACCAACCGCCTTTTCCCCGGCCTCACACCACATCCAACAGCTGCGGAAACACAGGTCATGCCATGTAGCTGCTCAGACAGGACACATTGCGTAGCCCCCGTACATTGTGGTGCATATGGGCACCAATGACTTCAACACCCTACACCGAGGCACAGCCGAGACACTTCTTTGGCAACCAAATTAGCAGAGGTGGAAAAAGTTAAATATATTGTACTCAAGTCAAGTTTATTTCATCCATAGAAATGGAAATTACAGTGCTCAGGTAAACGTACCAATACTTTGATGACATTTTACAGTACAAGTAAAAATACCTATCTGGAAAATTACTCAAGTAAAAGTAATATGTAGTTCATTTAAAATGTACTTTAATTAAAAGACACTTAGTTACATTTAAAAACTGTAAAACAAGGTTTGGGGACCTCTCCCATGTAGTGAAAATAGATCAAGGGTGTTTTTAATTAAAGCAAAATCTATACAAATGAATAAACATCTATACAAATGTATAAACACAACACAACACATGTTACACATGACATTTATTGCTACAATCCTCTCCAAAAAAACTAGTCTCCCTTTACCATTCACACTGTTGATGCATTTGACTAATGTTCACAGCCCAGACTAGCAACTAGCTTCTACACACCTAAGTAGCCAGTATGAGCTAATTAGATGGATTAATTTAGCCAGTCTCCTATATACGTTGTCCAATGGGTAGGTAGTGCTAGACAAAAACTAGCAATGCCACAAAACATGTTGTTTTGCGCCTGGTAGGCAGCCCAGATGCTGATCATTTGTCACTGTAGTGCAGGGGTCATCAACTACATTTATCCAAGGGCTAGAATTTTTCTCAGCAGACAAAATTAATGATTACCTAATATGCCTATTCCAGTTCGACATTTTCACTTTCTTACCAAATTAATGCTATTTATTTTTTTGAATGTATTAGTGTGAGTAAACTCCTAAAAAATATGGAAACTCCATAGTGACAACTTGCTCTTTAACTAGGAAAAGATCTCCGACTAGGAGGCAGTTCACTGACGAGTGATGGTTAAAGTCTGTGATTACTGAAACATGGTTGTAGTATGCAGCATCCTGATTGGTGGAAAATGCATGCAGAAAGAAACTGCTGTTGTCAGGTAAAACTGTCACTGTCAAAGAGGCAGAAGTGAAAAGCTTCCATCTTTATCTTTTAAAGATACTTTTAGATAATTAGTGATATATTTCTTAAGGGAATGGCAAAGGACAATCGTTTTTTTTCGCCCTCCACTCTGCATTTCATCCTCCTTCCTTCTCTCTTCATCCTCACCTGAATCAAGGCTTCTCTCTGTTTGGTAATACCAATGTTAGATTACATGAACTTCCTTTTTCTTTATGAAGCAAGAGCTTCTGTTGTCCAGGATGTCAGAGAGTCCTGTGAATAAACTTCCCTGTGTGTCACAATGTGACAGGTGGGCAGTGTCTTCGGTGATGACCCGCCAGAACCAGATCCCTACTGAGGACGGCAGCCGGCTTACTCTGGCCCTTATCCCCCTTTGGGACATGTGTAATCACACAAATGGACTGGTAAATGATTTTTGTCTCACACACATCTGCAAACATTGTTATTTGATCAACTTGAAATGGTTTTTCTTGCGTGCTGGTAAAAGTTGAATTAGTATGTTGTTGTTGATCTGCAGATCACCACTGGCTACAACCTGGAGGATGATCGCTGTGAATGTGTGGCACTGCAGGACTACAAGGAGAATGAACAGGTGATGACGCTATTACTACTCACACGTATATTATACTACTACATACTCTTCATAGTCTTTATTGTCTGTCTTGCTTCTCTCCGTCTGCACACACACAGCTCTTGTCAATGCTACTAATGTTGGCAGCAAAGTAAAAGTTGGAGAGACGGGTAAAAGTAGGCAGGTGATAGAAACAACAGGAACGAATAAGATTGGCATCAGCTCGACAGTGAGGGGATCCGACTTTCAGTGTTGGACCAGTGATGGAAATTCCTACGCTCTCTTTTATTTTAATAAAGTAGCTGAAGAGGAAAGGAGAGAGAAGGAGAGAGAGAGCCTGCGCCTTAGTTTATGAGGCGCACGCTCAACCACGGGATCCAGGGCGCTCCTCTTGTCTTATCTCTTTACTAAAAGGACATACTTCAAAAATTAGACTGTGTCCTGTCAGCCTTATGAACACCCATTCAAATACTCTCTTTTCACTCTTTTCTGCTTCACCTCATATGACAGCATATTTGACAGTTACAATTTCCGATTAACAAGGTCCTTATGTTTCTGGAACCATGGACCAGCGGAAGTATTGTAGCTTGCCTTGACATAACCATCGTGGTTACAAAGAGTATAGAACAGAAACCTGTGACATGTTCATAGTACTTTGGTAGGATACTATTGTGGCACACATAATGACAGAAATTAAAGGACCTCCCGGCTCTATTTCTTTTTTTAATTAATGCTGTGGGCTGCACTTTGCTGCTGCTTTGAGTGTTTCAGGCATTATTTCCCCATAGGGGATCAATAATGAGTTTAAAATAAATAAAAAAATTAAAGCGTGCAACGCCCGAGCCCAATCACTACAGAACTTTTTCAAAGGTCTGACGTGTGCACATTTTTTGTGAGGTTTCCAGCATGCCCTGAAAAATGTGAGTGACGTCACAGAATAATAATAATCCTTACAAAAACAATGGGTTACCTGAAAACAATAGGTACCCTGATAACTGC
>NC_045752.1:25220618-25228477 GCF_008692095.1 Etheostoma spectabile
AGCTTTGTATCAGATTTCATGGCTCTAGTAGTAGAAGTAGTCTTTTCTAGGAAATTTAGGGTCAGGGTCAGTTCTTATAGGTGTGACATCACAAATCAGGAAAGTGCGCCTTTAAAGGTAAAAAGTCTAAAATTCTGAACTCTGGAATTTAATAAAATAAATAAATATAATAATAAACTAAATTAAATGGCCAGATTTTCATTCAAGGTCTTAAATTTAATTTAGTCAGGTCTCAAAAAGGTTTTACTCTTCATTTCCAGAAAGGCTTGCCGCAGAAAGAAACTGTATCGTAGCCTTCAAGGTGGAGGTCTAGAGCAGAACGCTCTCTGGTTTGGTGTGTTCGGTGTGCTCCCCCAATGAGAGTGTGTGCCCCATGTTGGCTGAGTCCAGCAGCAGCCCAGGTTCGAATCCGAACCCTGCGGCCCCTTGCTGCGTGTCATCCCCCATCTCTCTCCCCCTTTCATGTCTATCCACTGTCACTAATAAAGGGAAAAGACCCAAAACAAAATCTTGAAAAAAAGCTGTTTAACGACGATTTGACCAGCAGGTAACGTTACGTTTATCTGCTACTCTGGAATTTCCCCTTGGAAATCATAAAGTATCTATCAAGCAATCAATCAATCAATAAAGTACCTATCTATCTATCTGTCTATCTGTCTTATAACATTTAACTGAGCGGTGAGTTTTCAGTGTTAAATACTGCTGCTGATATTCATGCACGACTGTTGTTGGTGATTTACAGAGGTGAAAGACTCCGATCATGTATTGCAGTAAAAGTAGAGTTCTAGAGTTACACACTACTTGTCAGTCCTACATTCAACATCTTCAATAATACTTTTACTTACTTTAATAGTACAAAAGTATTATCAAAATATACTTTAGTATAGTACTAAAAGTAAAAGTGCAGTGTAAAATATCTCTTTTTATTGGATTATATTATAATCCTATGAATTGTATTAAATATGGAATACAATGTTTTATTTAATTCAAGTAGCCTACATGTACATAATTATTTTCGAGGGTTAAAAGGTTTACATTTTCCCCTATTTTGTCGAAATAAGTACGAAGTTGGCATTAACTTTAATTTGAAATGGTATTAAAAAGGTCTTAAAAAGCCTTGACTTTAAGTACCCAGCTCCAGGTACGACGCCGAAATGATAATCACGATTATTTTGATCAATATTGTGATCACAGTTAACACGATTATTTGTTGATTTTAACCAAAACAAATGTTATAGTCACAAGGCTATTTATAACTTCTTTCCCATCCATATATTGTGCTACATTCCTCTTATGTTGAAGTTGTATGTTGTACATACATACAGCTGCAACACATGTAAATGAAAATTATCTGAAATAAATAGCCTAGGATATATTTAAAAAAAAAAAAAGTATCTCTGTGAAAGCTCCTTCACTTGTTTTCAACAATAACTGATTAAAAGAGCCAGGGAGAGAGAGGGAGTGCGATGGACGTACTCACAGAGAGACGGCTGACTCATTACGAATGGTCCAGCAGGCTCCGTCTCACACGCTATTACTCTACGAACTGAAGTTAGTTGCTTCAATAACTTCTTCTGTGTGGCCGCCGCAATAGCAGTTACCAGCGGAAACACTGGTACAAATACAGGTTTGGCTCTCATGCTTAACAATATATAGCTTTGTTAATAACTATTCAAACTGTGGACAAATGTCTGAAGTGTGACACTGGCGCTGTCGCCGCTCTGTCTCTGTTTTTGGGGAGCCTGTGTGAGTTAATGGGGGCGGGGCTGCGTTGAGAGTAAGAGGAGAGAGCCACACAGGCACGGCTTTACAGAAAAAATGGGTCATGTAACGTAAAATTAAACCATATCAATATAAACACCATTGCTTCGTTTGTTGAGAGGCAGCGGATGCGACCTAGAGGGAAAATATTACTCGAGCCCTGTGAGATAACAGACCCTAACTAGCACTGACTAGTTAGGGTCAAAAATGTCAGACGGGACAAAATGTTGCGTTAACTGGTGAAATTAATAGGGATGAACCTTGAGACCAACGTATAACCGAGTGCTATCTGTTGAATTTTCCTCCCGTTACTCTGTCCTCTGTGACTGTCTACATCTTGAAACTAAGCTGCACGATGCAAAGAACAACTCTGACTGGCTCATGATCAGACAGTTGTTTACGGAGCGGTAGGTGGGCTTGCAAAAAAAAACTCAGCGTTCTGTGAAATGACGCATTTAAAAAAAAAAAACGCTCGATTACGCAAATTTGATCGTGGGAAGCCTAAATGGTGATCGTGATTAAAATTCGGTTAATTGTGCAGCCCTAATATAAAGCATGCTTAGCCAACACACGTAGTGACAGTACAATAAGCCTTTACATAAAGGAAGGAAAACGAAGCAAAGACAGCGTATGATTTAAAGGATCTTCAATAATATAACTGCACTCAATACAGGTGATGATAATGGTGTTGATGCTGATGATTTATTCTTCCTGTAGATCTACATCTTCTATGGCACAAGATCCAATGCCGAGTTTGTGATCCACAGCGGCTTCTTCTTCCAAGACAACGCCCACGACCGAGTGAAGATCAAGCTGGGCGTCAGTAAGAGCGAGCGCCTCTACGCCATGAAGGCTGAGGTGCTGGCTCGGGCAGGCATTCCAGCGTATGTCCAATTCCTCTTTTTCTCCCAACAGGGTGTCTAGGACAAACACTCCTCTTTCTTTCTACTAGTGTCTGCTCTCATTAGTAACTCATTCTGCAAAGCGTTACTCTAAAGCTTTTAATATGGGTCAAGGAGAGCTTTAGGCTCATGACTAACTCCATGCACCTTTCATAAAGCCACAGTGCACTTTTTTTCTTCCTATAATAGATATTTTAACCAATTAGGCGCCCCTTTGGCATAATTGAAACACGTGAAATAAATGTTGCAGCAGGTTTCTTTTTTTTTTTCTCCCCCACCCCACCAAGTATCAATTTACCATTCGCCCTAACACTTTCATCTCCAAGAAGCTTAATCATTTTATCATTAGCCCCTTAATTGTATGCAGCATTCTTTTCTCTGCATTTTTAATCAGACGCCTTATAATCTCTTATTGATGACAGTCTGAATCTCAACAGTGGAAATTAAATGAAACAGTCCCCGTTGTTGCAGCGGTGCTCTATTAAACTGACAGATATGCTTGGAGATCATTTTCAAAGGAAACGGCAACCGATTCAGTGTCGGACCTCGTTGAGATTTTGAGCAGCAGCTATCATCGTAAAAAGAGTATGATGATGATTTTTCAACTTAGAAATCACTCCTTCTGCCTCCACTTCATTGCTGTCTGAAAAGTGGTCACATTTGCGTATTCATTTGCAAATCTGTAATTAGCTTGTCTTTGTAAGTCTACAAAAACAAGCGTTCACCACGCTGGATACTCAATTGCTGAAGCAGTGGACAGAGGGATAATTTAATATGAGTGGGGAGGCAGCTCTAATGTGTTTGTGCGATGTAATAATGCCGACCCTGTGCTACCGATCGCCACATCGATCACTTTGGTGAAATAGGGGGGAAATATTGTCCTCTTCCAAATTACCTCAGTGGGTAATGTTATGATGGGGAATGGAGTCTTGGGTCACACTTGTTTCATATATTTTCTGTCACACTGCTGACTTCACAATCACAATAAATACTTTGAAGAGCAACAGTAATATTATTGTTTAGAGACAGAAGAAAGAAGAGTTTGATTTGATAGAATCAGTTAATGTGCAGCAGTGGTGGTGTATTTTGAAAACCATGCTTATTTGTGTGTAAAAGGGTCACATTTCAGATTTGTAGTTTGCTGCTTTTGTTAAAAATCCTTGTACCCCATAGCAAAAGACAAATTAATATCTTAAGTATAAAGTTGTTTTGTACAGTTTTTTTGTTTTTTTTATTCCTTTGTCAAACAGATAATTGAAAGAAACAGTTCACCATTTTGAAAAAATACGCTTATGCTGCGTTCTTTATAAGAGTTGGATGAGAAGATTTATGTCAATCTCATGATGAAGTCAGGACATGGTTAGCCTAGTTAAGCATAAAGACTGTAAGCAGGGGGACATGGCTTGTCTGGTTCTGTTTAAAGTGAGCATGTATTATGTTGTCTTTTTAACCAGTACATGAACAGTAACATAAAAAACAGCTTGGAACTTTAGGGGGTTACATTCTGGAGCTATTACTTAGTGGCAGTTTATTAATACACCCAGCACTTCAATGCAGCGTCTCCAAATTAGAATACAATAGAATGGAATTCACTTTATTGTCCCTGAGGGGAAATTTGTCTCAGACACAGTGCTACAATGTGTTGTTTCACAACAAAAACATGTAGTTGAAAGAAAACTGATGATGAGCACAGGTTTTGGTAGGTAGCTACCAAACACCGACGTCACTGTGGCAACAGGACTCTTGGAAGCTATACACTGCATCTGACTGTTGTTCACCAACAAGTAGTTGTGACATATGGGAAATATATATATATATATTTACACTACCGTTCAAAAGTTGGGGTCACCCAAACAATTTTGTGTTTTCCTGAAAAGTCCCACTTATTTACCACATACGTTGGAAATGAATAGAAAATAGAGTCAAGACATTGAACGGTTAGAATAATGATTTGTATTTGAAATAAGATTTTTTTTACATCAAACTTTGCTTTCGTCAAAGAATCTCCATTTGCAGATTACAGCATGCAGACTTTGGCATTCTAGCTGGTAATTTGTTGAGGTTACTGGAGAAATGCACCCCAGCTCCAGAAGCAGCTCCCACAAGTTGGATTGGTTGGATGGGCAATTCTTGCGTACCATAGGTCAAGCGCTCCCACAACAGCTGTGATGGGGTTCAGATCTGGTGACTGCGCTGGCCACTCCCTTACCGATAGAATACCAGCTGCCTGTTCTGCTCTAAATAGTTCTTGCACATTGGAGGTGTGTTTAGGGTATTGTCCTGTTGTAGGATGAAATGGCTCCAATCAAGCTGTCCACTGGGTATGGCATGGCGTTGCAAAATAGAGTGATAGCCTTCCTATCAGAATCCCTTTTACTGTACAAATCTCCCACCTTACCAGCACCAAAGCAAACCAGACCATCATATTACCTCACCATGCTTAACAGATGGCTCAGGCATTCTCCAGCATCTTTTCATTTGTTCTGCGTCTCACCAACGTTCTTCTTTGTGATCCAAACACCTCAAACTTGGATTCATCCGTCCACAACACTTTTTTCCAGTCTTCCTCTGTCCAATGTCTGTGTTCTTTTGCCCATTTAACTTTTTCTTTATTGGCCAGTCTCAGATATGGTTTTTCTTTGCCAATCTGCTGAAGCCCAGAATCCCGCTGCGCCCTCTTCACGTGAGATGTTGACACTGGTGTTTGCGGGTACTATTTAATGAAGATGCCAGTTGGGGACTGTGAGGCGTCTGTTTCTCAAACTAGAGACTCTAATGTACTTATTCTTGCTCAGTTGTGCAACGCGGCCTCCCACTTTTTTTTCTACTCTGGTAGAGCCTGTTTGTGCTGTCCTCTGAAGGGAGTAGTACACACCGTTGTAGGAAATCTTCAATTTCTTAGCAATGTCTCGCATGGAATAGCCTTCATTTCTAGAACAAGAATAAGACTGTCGAGTTTCAGATGAAAGTTCTCTTTTTGGCCATTTTGAGCGTTTAATGACCCACAAATGGTGATGCTCCGAAACTCAATCTGCTCAAGGAAGGTCAGTTTTGTAGCTCCTGTAACGACCTAAACTGTTTTCAGATGTGTGAACATGATTGCACAAGGGTTTTCTAACATCAATTAGCCTTCTGAGCCAATGACCAACACATTGTACCTTAGAACACTGGAGTGATAGTTGCTGGAAATGGGCCTCTATACACTATGTAGATATTACCAAAAACAGACATTTGCATAGAATAGTCATTTACCACATTAGCAATGTATAGAGTGTATTTCTTCAAAGTTAAGACTAGTTTAAGTTATCTTCATTAAAAAAAGTACAGCTGTCCTTCAAAAATAAGGACATTATTGAGACCCCAAACTTTTGAACGTGTATATATATATATATATATATATATATATAATATATATATATATATATATATATATACTTTTTTTTTTAACTATATTTTACTTTGGACTAAACCAGGCTAGCTGTTTCCCACTGTGCCCAGTCTTTGGGCTAATTAAGCTAACCATGTCCTGACTCTAACCGTACTGAACACAGACATGAGATTGATTTCAATATTCTTATTTTACTCTCAAAAAGAAAAAGCAGGTAAGCCCATTTCTTAAAATGTCGATCCTTTAAGTTTTTTTGTTGTTGCTGTCATTTCAGAATGTGTATTACAGGCTGATTGTGCTATATGTGTAGCTTCTTATCACACGATCAGACAGGTTTTTATATGTTAATAGTGCACATATTTTCTTTTTTTTTTATTTCTTGGATGTGTTTAGTGATTTATTACTAATATTACCAATGTTTCGTTTTCAGGTCCTGCATCTTTGCTCTGCACTGTAATGAACCCCCCATTTCAGCCCAGCTCCTGGCCTTCCTCAGAGTCTTCTGCATGACAGAAGGTAGACACTGACCAATACACACAGGTATGTCCGAACTGGAGGACATCTAAACCACACACACACACACACCACCACACACACACACACAACACACACACACACACCCACACACACACACACACAACACCACACACACACACCACACTGTGAAAGCGTACTTGGAGCAAAATACGCCACAGTTTCCAATGCTTCTCCGTGACCATTGTCAAGCAACTGCTTCCTCTGCACATCAGTGGAGGGAAGTAGATGGAGAGGAGATAGAGGTATAGGAGAAAGAGAGGAAAAGAGCAAGGCCTGTCCAATCCTGAGCTGGTTAATTGATCAAGGCAGGCCACCAGATGTGTAGAGGGAGCAATCCACCAGGGGATTTACAATATTCATTGACGCATGCGGAATGGCACCGGTGTCATAAATCCCCAACCACACAAGGCCACATCCTCCTCTGTCACGGGACTCATCTTCAGGAACACGCTTGATATATTATTCACATATTTTGCCGCATGTTAATTTTTAAAATGGCCCCTATGCCTTTGGATGCGTATGTGTGAGGGGTGGGGGGTATCATTGTGTGTATATGTATGTGTGTGTGTGTGTGTGTGTGTGTGTGTGTGTGTGTGTGTGTGTGTTGACATTCCTTAACAGTTGTGGCATGATGGAATAGTGTGTACTCTCAACCAGGGAGCTGTAGTTCATGTGAAAAAAGCCATGTTTTAGTCCATAGATGAAAGGCAGCAGGTTAAAAAAGCAAGAAAAGACTCTCAATGACTTCTTTTACACATGACAGAAATGTACATCTTAATCTTTACAAAAAAAGTATGTTCAGGAAATAACAACACAGTGTTGGAAGGTCAAGACTGGCTGGCTAAGTGTTAAATGTTTGACTCAAAATTAAAGAGATAGTAGATAGAGAGAGACTATGTGTTTTTCAGTGTCAAATGAGAAGTTTATTATTTCAGTTCTGTGTCCAAAACTGAAACAGTTAAGTCTGCTTTGAGTATAGACATGGGCTTATAGAGAGCACATTAACCTTAAATTAGCTAAATGTTTCATTTTAGCCATTATAGATTTGACGCTAGCTCAAGGTGATCTTCTCTGCTGCTAGTGATGTTTGACATTTTAACCAGCAAAAACAACAGTCACCACCGACAAAAAATGTGAAGCCTGCAACAAGAATCTTTCTAGATGGGGCAACCTCTATCTCACCCATTAAGAGCGTTCGCCCCATGTTGGTTGAGGCCTTTGCAGCCCGCGTTGGAATCCGACCTGCGGCCCTTTGCTGTGTGTCATCCCCC
>NC_045752.1:25228487-25231101 GCF_008692095.1 Etheostoma spectabile
TTTCCCACCTTTCCTGTCTATCCACTGTCACTATCAAATGAAGGGGGAAAAAAAGAATCTTTCTAGATTGCAATTTGCTAATTGAAAATACTGAATAGAGAACAAAGGTTTCATAATTGGGCGCGGCTGTTAGTCACATGGTAGAGCGGTCGTCTACCAATAGGAAGGTCGGTGGTTCGATCCCTGCAGTCCCATGTCGAAATGGGACACTACCCGGAGTTGCTCTCGATGCAAATTCCTGTTCCTTACATTTAAACTGTTTGACAAGTTCAAGATGTTCATACTCCAGTGGTATTTGGTTTTCTGTAACACAGAGCTGGAGTGAAGTTTCTCTTTTGAGCGGCAGCGCGTGGGAGGAAGGGTAGCACACAGGTGAGATCAATAAGATGGCTGGTGGAGAATCGGGTCCCCTGGGCTCACTTAAGGACACAGCGAGCGGTGGAAATTCATCCAAGATAAGGACATCGTACCGATTGTCTAGTCTGATATCCTGGGCCATGGAGGAGATGCTGTGAAATGAGCGTCTCCTCTTTTTGAGGTTTATCTAATGTTAGTGGAGGGGAATTAACTGGTGGGATTTGGCGTTTAGCACCGAGCTGGAGCTAGGAATCCTAAGGGACTGCGGCCAGAGTGGCAGCGGGTAGGGTAGAGGCAGCAGCCAGGCAGATGACTGAGGCGGCACAGTCGACACAACCGGACGGGGAAATGAGTGAAGACATGGGTTGTAAAAAAAATAAATAAAAAAATCTTCTCTAGAACGTTTTGCTGCTCGATTCCGATAAGTTAATAATTTATTATTAAAATGTATTTAAAAGATACTGTCTCTAGACATGTCCAAATCAGAAAACAGAATGAAGGAAAGAGGACGGGATAATGGACAACAACTAAGAGTTTGGGGAAGAGTGCAGAAAAACAATATGTATATACAGTACATGCTCTAATAAGACATACTGTACATGAAATAATAAGGCAAAACACATGAAGGCTGTTGATCTTTATCACATTACATCTGACCACCTCATGTTAATGTTCTAAAACGCCAATTCTCTACCTTTAAACATGATTAAGCCTCTGACAAAGATTACTGAAAGAGAAGGTGACTCAGCATGTTTATGGCTTAAGCATGGAATGACTACAAAATAAAAACCTCAGTAGACAAAAAAAATGTAATTCAAAAGTGGCAAATTTTCTTCAAACCCTCCAAATCTTCTTGCAATCTTCTCCAGTGTTGCACAATTGTTCCTAATGTCTGCCGGCATCAGACAGTGTTGCTCATCTGCCCCGGGCGCCACAACTCTGCCATCTTGGCCCTTCGCAGGCACATCTCTGCCGGGGTGCATACGCTTCTTAATATTGCCACAGGCCGCTAGTTTTCTTACATTTTTGGCTTCTCCTCCAAGGTGAACACAAATGTCTCTGGCTACATACAGTATCTCTGCCAACCCAATTAATAATTAATTTTGAGTTATTTAAAGGTGTACTCTTTCTTGGGACCAGGTAACCATAGTCCTCAGATTGGACTGATAGTCTAGTAAGCTTTCTGGATTTACCCTGCAGAGATCTGAGGACCAGGTAACCATAGTCCTCAGATTGGACAGATAGTCTAGCTAGCTTTCTGGATTTACCCTGCAGAGATCTGAGGACCAGGTAACCATAGTCCTCAGATTGGACAGATAGTCTAGCTAGCTGTCTGGATTTACCCTGCAGAGATCTGAAGACCAGGTAACCATAGTCCTCAGATTGGACAGATAGTCTAGCTAGCTGTCTGGATTTACCCTGCAGAGATCTGAGGACCAGGTAACCATAGTCCTCCAAAATCCACCGGAGTTTAAAATTACAACAAAAAGAAAGCGGAAGGTTACAAGTGATATCCTGCAGATAAGCTTAGGGCTTAAGAGGTTAATTGGATCTGTTTGAGTTGACTCATGTTAGATAAGGGTGAATTATTTTGACCTTATTTCAGACCAGTTCTGATTGCCATTTTAGATTGGGTCTGTTTGGTTAAAAAGTAAAATATCCGCCGCTGTCAGCAGTTTTTCATGGGTCTTGTTGGGAACAGGTCCAAAACTTTAGACCCATGAAGACCTCTACTCTGACATCTAACAAGCATGCATCTAACCTTTTGTCTGTTTTTTTTTTAGTGGGAAGAAAAAACTAGCTTCCTTTCTGTAGGATATGTATTGACTAAATTAATGGGTTTGTAAGACATACAAGCCCATTACTTTTCTCTAATGGCTTGCATTTGTGCTTTGGTTTCTTTTGAAAAAAATACTAATATTTAGTTTGATTTGATTTCAGAGGAACTGAAGGACTATCTGTTTGGAGATCGGGCCATCAATAAGATTCTCACCCTGGGCAACAGCGAGTTCCCTGTCAGCTGGGAGAACGAGATCAAGTTGTGGACTTTCCTTGAGACTCGAGCTGCTCTGCTGCTCAAGACCTACAAGACAACCTCACAGGTCAGCCAATTGCAATTTAACTTATGTTGAAAGTTGTCATAAACAGGGTGTTCAGGGGATCAGAATGGTTCAAACAAACTGGATTGTCCTTTCAAATCGTAAGCAATGTATTTGGCAAGTATCACAGCTTGGAAACGCTTCTTGTAGCCAGCCAA
>NC_045752.1:25231111-25231281 GCF_008692095.1 Etheostoma spectabile
CTTTCAATTCTTGTTTGAGGTATCTTTGCTCATTCTTCCTTCCAAAAGTCTCCCAGTTCTTTGAGATTTCTGGGCTGTCTGTCATGTACTGCTCTTTTAAGGTCTATCCATTGATTTTCAATTATGCTGAGGTCAGGAGATTGTGAAGGCCATGGTAAAACCTTCAGTTT
>NC_045752.1:25231291-25231480 GCF_008692095.1 Etheostoma spectabile
ATGTAATCGACCGTGGATTTTGAGGTGTGTTTAGGATCATTATTCATTTGTAGAAGCCAACCTCTCTTTAACTTAAGCTTTTTCACAGATCAAGTTAGCGTCCAAAATTTGCTGAAATTGTATTGAATCCATTTTTCCTACTCGTTGAATGTTCCCTGTGCCACTGGCTGCAATACAACCTCAAAGCAT
>NC_045752.1:25231490-25231711 GCF_008692095.1 Etheostoma spectabile
CCCCATGCTTAACAGTTGGACAGAGGTTCTTTTCATTAAATCATGTGCCTTTTCTTCTCCAAACATACTGTACCTTTGCTCATTCCTTCCCAAAACTTCAATTTTAACCTCATCAGAACAGAACTTGTTTCCACAATGCATCAGGCTCATCTACAGTATATGTTCATTTGAAAACTTCAACCGCTGATTTTTGTGGTGAGGATGTAGAAGAGGTTTTCTTC
>NC_045752.1:25231721-25231865 GCF_008692095.1 Etheostoma spectabile
TCCATGAAGACCATGTTTGTACAAGTATCTCTTTATAGTAGAATGGTGTAACCCAACTCCAGTGTCTCCAGGTCTTTCTGGATGGATCGTACAGTCAAACGTGGGTTTGGACTTGCTTTTCTCACAATCCTGCGAGCTGTTCTG
>NC_045752.1:25231875-25232049 GCF_008692095.1 Etheostoma spectabile
TTCTTGGTCTTCCAGATCTTGCTTTAATTTCCACTGTTCCTGATGACTGCCATTTCTTAATACATTCCGAACAGAGGATATTGGTATCTGAAAACGCTTTGCTATCTTCTAATAGCCTTAATCTGCTTTGTGAGCGTCAACTATTTTCAATTTCAGTTTTCTAGACAACTGCTT
>NC_045752.1:25232059-25232337 GCF_008692095.1 Etheostoma spectabile
ATGGTGCTGATTGTTGGGGCAAGGTCAGATGAGTCTGGGCATTTAAAACCTTCCAATTGACATCACCTGGGCTATCCAGACGATGATTGAGAACAATCCATGACGCTGTCAGGTCTCAACTTTCCAAAGGGAGCGGTGCATGCTAGAAACTCTGCAGGGTGCCCAAACTTTTGCAGCACCACTTTTTAGTTTTCTGTTATTTTGAAAGTGTAAATGATGAATATAAAATCTAACTTTTTGTGACATATTATACAAATGTCTAATCTGTCATTTGATGC
>NC_045752.1:25232353-25233899 GCF_008692095.1 Etheostoma spectabile
CATCTTTTCTTGGCTTCTTTATGCACATTAATTCAAATTTTTACCTGGGGTGCCCAAAACTTTCGAACCCCACTGTATGTACTACTTGGGCGCCCCGCCCAGGTAGATTGAGACTTGCCCAGGTTGATAAAATCTGAATTACAATTTTTTCTCCAATCAACAATGTATTTTTGTGGTGCACACAAACCAGCGGCCTCTAGCCTCCCCCCCTTATTGTGTTGTGGCTTCCTGTGGCATTAACTGTACTAATAAACCGCAGAGGTGTCAAAGTATTACTCAGTTAAAAGTAGGGCTGGGTATCAATCAAAGATTTTCGATACCGGTACCAATACCGATACCTTTACTTCGATATCGGTTCCTGAACGATACCTTTTTAAATACTAGTTTTATAATATCAATTCTGAGAAAAAGAAAATCACACCATCGAGTCAGAGGCCACTGTGGAGAATATAAAATAACAGAAGTAAGGTTAGCTTTTTAACCAGCTGACCCAATGGATAAGCATATTTACAAACATGGACAAAGTATTGTCTGTAAATGTTAGCTTTTGATTTAGCTAGCTACGCAGCGATAAATAAGGCTACACGCTAACTCAGCACATGCACGTGTTAAGTTGCAGTAACGCTAATAAACATAAACTAGCCTGTTGAAATCCCAGACACAGTGCCGTCCTCGTTACTCCTTGATGAGCGGAGTCCGTGGTGGTAATTTTGAATCCCTCGGAGTCGGCTCGGTTTTTGCATTGCCCACGGGCGGCTGAGGAGAGGAGGGCTGCGCTGGCTGCGGTCCGCTCTCTTGCAGTCAACACACTGTGCAACTTTCCGCTCTTAAATTGATCCCTGCACATCAGGTGCTTCATCAAATTATCGTGTTGCCAGCCTTAGCAACAATGCTTTTTTGCATATATTGCATTTCGCACTGTTGGCATCAATCTTAATAAAGTGAAGCCACACTTTTTGATCTAGGTGGTTCATTTAAGCGGTACAACGATGCTCGCAACCACTTCACAACAGATACACGTGAACCCCGTCTGTCGCGTAACCACGTATGTATTTTTCCTGGGTGACGCATCACGTTTAACGTTACAGCCAATCACCAAACTTGGCACCGAAAGACGATGCATAATTTGATACTGTGTAAAACCGAAACATTTCGGTCGGTACCATAAAAAAAACGAAGTTTGGTACCCAGCCCTAGTTAAAAGTATGGATACTCATTACTCATTACCCAGGTAGAAGTATAGATACTAGGGTTTAAAAAGACTTCTGTAGAAGTTGAAGTATAAACTCAAGCTTTTACTCATGTAAAAGTGTAAAACTACTGGTTTCAAAACTACTTAACTTGTAAAAGTAATGTAAGGGGGAAACAAATAATATCAATATGCTTTTCAAATCAGATGGCTCGTTTTGGAGACAATTAGCTTGTGGTACCTAGGTGCGCAGAGCTCACAGCGCATTCGAAAGGAGTTGTTTTTGCATCCGACCAATTTGAAAACCTTGTACAGATACGGCCAGATGTAGAAGGGTTGGCTGGTCTTCCTGGCTAC
>NC_045752.1:25233909-25251871 GCF_008692095.1 Etheostoma spectabile
GTCCAGGTACGGCCAGGGATGTAGAAGGGTTGATGAAAACAAACCAAACTGAAGTAGAAGTAACGAGGCTTTTTTTAAAACGTAAGAAGGAGTAAAAAGTCTCCAGTAAAGTATAGATACCAAAAATGTCTACTTAAGCAAGGTAATAAAGTAGTTGTACTTTGTTAGCTGTGAAAGCACCCCCAACATCATCTATCATTCTGGTTGGTCACCCTCCCTGTAAATGCTGTATTTATATAGCGCTTTTCTCAACTTAAAGTTGATTCAAAGCGCTTTTACATCATACAGGAAACATTCACCATTCACACACATTGATACACTGTGGCCGTGGCTGCCGTACAAGGTGCCACCTGCTCATCAGATATACACTCACACTCCGATGCGCAGCACCGGGGGCAACTCGGGGTTCAGTGTCTTGCCCAAGGACACTTCGACATGGGACTGCAGGGCTAGGGATTGAACCACCAACCTTCCAACTGGCAGGCAATCACTCTACCACTGAGCTACAGCCGCCCCTGTGGAGTCTCTCCGCTCAAACTGATCTTCAAAATTAAGTTAACTGAAGCTAAACGGAGCTCACTGCTAGCTGGGGCTAAACGGAGCTCACTGCTAGCTGGAGCTAAACAGAGCTAACTGCTAGCTGGAGCTAATCGCTGCTAACTAAGCCTGCTCAAGCTTTCTCTCCGTTTCCATACCAATTAGCTGTAATTATAGACTCAAGCCCAAATAAAACCAATCATTTTATTAAGTTAGCTGGAAAAGTTTACAATCCAGAGTTTCTTGAATGACCGCTATGTGTTCAGATGAAAACTTGAGTGCAACAGGACACTAAACACTTTGTACAAACTAATTTAACAAGAACTAACGTCAGATAGCCTTAGTGCAATATGATTTAACAGGAGATGGGAGGAGACATGCCATGTGCACAGTGTATAATATCATTTATAATAGCATGTTAACTTTGTGTACGGATCATTGTAAGCTATGTTTTTAATGTTAAGTGTTAGTATGTTAATATATACTGTATACTGTAACATTCGGGCTCATGGTAATCGGGTAACCAGATTTAATTGACAAAGCACATCATGAGCTACACTTCATCTGTGTCATTTTCTGTCAAT
Organism: Etheostoma spectabile; assembly: GCF_008692095.1. Classification (NCBI taxonomy): domain Eukaryota; kingdom Metazoa; phylum Chordata; class Actinopteri; order Perciformes; family Percidae; genus Etheostoma; species Etheostoma spectabile. Next base: position 25,235,031 of record NC_045752.1, read on the forward strand.
TATCTGTTAGGGTTGTTGTCATTGTTTTCAATAAATGGTTAATAGGCCTTTGTTTGATTAGTTTATTACTGAACCCAGCCATCACATGGAGCACCATCACATATTGCGTCACCCACCACCAAAAGTAAATTCTTAACCTGTGGGAAACACTGAATGGCCACAATCAAAACATAAAAAAACATAAACATAATTGTTGCATTGACAATTCCGGAAAGATACAAAAATTGTAGAATGCAAGTTACCCCAAATCTGAAGTCAAAAAGGTTTTGTGGACTAGAATTTGTCATGTTTAACCAACTTATGACCTTTTGTAATGTTTTTCCTCTTCCTTCACTTTTCTCTACCTTTTAACTCCTGGCCTGGTCTCTTCTAGGAGGACCGCTCTATTCTGGAGAAACCTGATTTGTCTCTCCATTCTCGTGTGGCAATCCAGCTCCATCTCGCTGAGAAACAGATCCTAGAGAAGGCGTCTGCCAGTGGGCGGGCCAAACGTTTGCACTTTGAGAAGAAGCTGGAGGAGGGAGCTCCGTTACCTCTGTACGAGGAAAGCGACATCGCTTTGCTGGAGAATACTGACGCAGATGCAAAGCTTCCTCTCATCTTACGAAAACTGGAGGAGGTGGAAGAAGGCCAGGAGATCCAGCCGGAGGAGCACAGTCAACTTCTGAATGGGGAGAAGGCTGTGTATGTTATGGATATGGAGGCTAATGGAGAGCCATTGCAGGAGGAGACTCAGGAGAAGGTCAGCAAAGATGCTAATTCCTCTTTGGACTCAATTAGGAGTTCAACCCAGAAGGGCCAGGAAGTGGTCGATCTAAATGCCAGTCGAACTGAAGATAATCCCAAAGAGAACAGTGAATAAATTGATTTCACTTACTGCCGCAGCCGATTCTATTTATTTATTTTTTGTGTCTTTTAAATGGCTCAGACATATACAGTAGAAGCTGACGTTTTTTAAATTCAAAGTCGCAGAGCTTTTCCGTCTGTATCCAGCTGCTTAAATTGTTTTAAAATGCAGCCAGTGGGTCCCTCAGCCTTCTGTGCAAATGAGCTTTTGACTAACAGTAGCTTCTTTTTTATGTTTGAAACTTAGATTAACATTTAAACAGTCGGAGGCCTACATCATAGAAAGACAGCAAAGTGGGAAAAGCACGAACTGGTTCAAGCAAATTGTTAGTTTAAGAGAAAAAAACTAAATGGAGTTAGGTGAATGTTATTACCACAAAGCCAAAATTTGTCAAAATCTTGTGAATTGGTTGCTTTATTACTGCAGTTTGTCTCCATATATGTCCATTATGCCATGAGTTGACAATCATATTCTCTAGTGCATTTTGGGGTGTGCAACTGAGTTAAGAACAATAACTGCCCTCTATTTCCTTTTTTCTGGAAAAATAATTTGAAGCGAAAAAATTAAATTGACACAAAGAGCAGCTTATTCCACGACATACATAAAATAAATACATATATAGTAATATATGTATAAAAAACTGCAGCCCTTATTTGGAAACAAATAATGTGTTTTATTATGTGTTTTAAATCTTTATGAATGTACTCAGTTTACATTTCAGTGATTATCTGTGGAGGTCACCAAAAGGGAATGATGAGTGACACAGTGATCACTAAGAAAGCCATATGCAGCACTGCGGACTCGATGAAACGGAAGACGATGACTATGATGATTATTTGAGTTTTTGTTCAACTGCCTTAAAATGAGGTAATTTCAACGTGACACTTTTTGTATGGCCGTAGGTTCTTTCTCTCTTTAGTTTGTGTTAGCTGTACTGTTGCTTTTACTGATTCAAACATTTAAATCATAACCTGAAATGTCCATTAACTCTCCTTTAACATTGTCTTTTCGAAGATCACTCAACACCATTACCATTATTTTGTGTAGCTGCTTTGTGCTTCTGTTCTACTACAGTTATGCAGGGACATAGTTATGTTTTAAGTGGTACTACACAATAGCGATACATGTTTGATGCAGTTACAAAATTATCTCAAATCAAGGTCTATCCACTATTGTTGGGGGGTGTACACATAACCTAAGTATGGAACTTGGTTCAGGTGATAACAAGTGGTTGTATATAGGGCTGTCACCTAAATCTCTATGAATACAATCATCACTCGAGAATAACCTGACTCCAGTAGCATTTTAGCAGCCTTATTGTTAACAGAGCAATGCAGTCTAACCTTGTGGCACGCTTGTAAACTTATACAGAGTTTTGTCTCAAAGTGACCTTAAAGGGTAATTCATTTTTTTCAACCTGGAACCTATTTTCCTATATTTTTTTGTGTAAGTGACTGACTGATCTGGTATTAAAGGTCCTATGACATGCTGCTTTTTGGTTGGTTTTATATAGGCCTTAGTGGTCCCCTAATTCTGTATCTGAAGTCTCTTTTATATAGGTCTTGTTTGTCCCCTAATACTGTATCTGAAGTATCTTTTATATAGACCTTGTTGGTCCCCTAATACTGTATCTGAAGTCTCTTTTATAAAGACCTTGGTGGTCCCCTAATACTGTATCTGAAGTCCCTTTTATATAGTAGACCTTAGTGGTCCCTTAATACTGTATCTGAAGTCTCTTTTATATAGACCTTAGTGGTCCCTTAATACTGTATCTGAAGTCCCTTTTATATAGGCGTTATTGGTCCCCTATTACTGTATCTGAAGTCTCTTTTAAATAGACCTTAGTGGTCCCCTAATACTGTATCTGAAGTCTCTTAAATAGACCTTAGTGGTCCCCTAATACTGTATCTGAAGTCTCTTTTATATAGACCTTAGTGGTCCCTAATACTGTATCTGAAGTCTCTTAAATAGACCTTAGTGGTCCCCTAATACTGTATCTGAAGTCTCTTTTAAATAGACCTTAGTGGTCCCCTAATACTGTATCTGAAGTCTCTTTTATATAGGCCTTAGTGGTCCCCTAATACTGTATCTGAAGTTTCTTTCCCCGTGGCAGAGTGGGGGTGTGGCCTTGACCAACTGCCATGTGTTGGTACCCGATCTGTGTTGCCTGCACGATCTGTCATGCGCAAGATGTTCACGCATGCGCAGAGGATAATCCTGTTTTACGAGGATATACGCATTACACGGTCTGTTCCACACTTCCGGTCGTAGTTGTAGTGGTCTTCCGTTAGTTTCCACCGGGAAGCTAATGTTAGTTTAGCTAACAGCTAATTTGGCTAACTGCTAGCTGACAGCTTGATTCAGTCTAAAATAACATTAACTCAACCTTAAAGCAGGCTGCTGCTAAATTAGGACTTTACAGTAATAACTAAAGACAAATGTTGATTGATTGTATTTTAAATGAGCCCAAGTAAAGTAGAACTGACGTAAAATCTGTTATATATTTTAACGGATAGTTTCAGGTTTTATTCTAAGTGTTTTTTAAAGTTATTGCATGCTGTCTTAGCTTAGCCAAATTAGCTGTAACGTTAGCTTTCAGATGGAGGCTAACAGCAGATCGCAACAACTCAGAGCGTGGAACAGATCGTGCAGTGTCGTAAATCCTTGAAACAGGATTATCATCTGCGCGTACAGGCAGCACAGATCAGGTACCGGCACCATGCTTTGCTTGTTTGCAAGACATAATGTCTCTCTCTTATGGGTGGGCCAAATTCTCTGGGCGGTTAAAGCCGAGAAAGGGGGAGGGCAGCCACAGAACGGGCTGCAATGTAACCCTATGGGGCAAATGCGTATTGTCAATTTGGTTCACTAAAATGCTTTTGTTCCACTGAAAGGCTTACATTATTATTCTTAGTTTCTGACAACATTACGGAAAGGATCCCTGCAGAGATAGACCTTTTTTTCCAGACCTCCACTGACTCCATAACTTTGACCCCTTTACCAATCCTCTTCCCAGTCAGGGTCAAAGTTAGGGGACTACTGGAGAAAGATCAAGAAAGCCATTCATATCTAACACCATCTCTGAACAGATACAGGTAACCTTACCATCCTCCCCATATACAACCACCTGGTATCAAGGGATCAAATTGCCATATTTATTGTAGGTCACATGATGAAAGTCAATTTACCAATCTGGAACGTGAGATGTGGTCGAAAGCCCAAAACATTAATAAGTGTACCTATGTGCTGCATTTCAACTGCACGGTACACCATACCTCCACTCATCTCCACTCCCTCTTTTTTGGTTTTCCATTAGCAAAGGTTGTGGGTAGTACCCGGGTTGGAGTCAAATAATCTGAAAAAATAACCTCCTCTGTCCTTTACCGATTAATTGTCTTTAACCTCGATGGTAAACGCCAGGAGGTCAAGGAGAGATTTAAAGGACAATTCATAAGCTGTGGTGCTCAGAGATTCCGACTGCGCGTTTTCACCGTGTTGTTCAATGCAGGCTCTATGAATGTGGACAACCCAGTGGAAAACATTACTTCATCACAATTTTATTTTCCGTCTAAGTCTACATTCATAATGTCTATTCATGTGAACCACTCGCATGTAATGTTGTTATTGTAAAGCACTGAGCTGTAGGCTATTTCTTGTATGGAAGGTGTTATGCAATTAAAGTTTATTGTCATTATTGGTTGCTCACACTCACCCTCCTATCTACACATATTTATCCACATGAATACCGATTGGTGCATTTGTATGAAAATAACTCGTTAAATGTATGCAAGGTAAGCATAAGGTGTTTGGCCTATGAATCTACTGCAAACATCACAGTCATATTCATAACGACATTACTCTGCACATGGAAACATTTCCAATAACTGAAAACAGCCTCTCTTATTCAAGTAAATAATTAAAGAAAACACTTGCACATCACTACAATATTTTATAAAGTAACGGCCCACAGTGACTGTAGAGGGGGTGTGAAAACACCTCATTTGGGCTGGTGGGTGTGGGTGGATAATTGAATTCAATTCATGGGGAGGCCATTGGAGGCTGGTCCACGCCTTCTCACACAATAATTATACTTTTCACAAATGGTCAAAATAATTTAGTCATCTATGTGTCCAAAACCTAAAGATATTCATTTTACTATAAAAACAATACAACTCCACTGGCTCCCCATCTCCCTCCGGATTACCTACAAAATCCTGGTCCTCACCTACAAGGCCCTCCACCATCTGGTCCCCTCATACGTCCCTGACCTCCTCTCCCCCTACCAACCCTCACGGCCCCTCAGATCCACCTCAGTCTGTCTCCTCTCCATCCCCAGCCTCGGCAGTTTTGGGGACAGAGCCTCCTCCAGGGCTTCAGGCTCTGATACTCGCTCCTCCAAGAGATCTGCACCGCTGAGTCCCTCACCATCTTCCAGTTCCACCTCAGGACCCATCTCTTCACCTCTGCCTATCCGTAACCCCATGCCCCCCTCCCGCTTCATCTTTGCCAACTTTGAGTCCTTGAAAAGCGCTACATAAATTCAATGAATTATTATTATTATTATTATAAAAGACTAAGATAACCAGTGAGCGTTTGGAAGTTAATCAGTTTAGTTTCTAATTAATTTTATGTTGACTAATCAAAGAATCAACTTTTGAACTGTGCGTGCGTGCGCTCGTGTGTGTGTCCTGGGCTGGTACATAGCTATCCAGTTGAACCAGTTGTCACTATTTCCCCGTAGTGCTGGGCTTCTGCCAGTGTAGAAACACCTGGAGGAAAGCTGGAGCTGATAAGAGAGCTTGTCCTGAAGTTGTCAAAGATTAAACTTCATCTCACTTCTCACCTCTTGCGTGTAGTGTCGTTTCTTTTCAACCTTCTTTGCAACCGTCTATTATTCCTCTCCTTTCTTCTTTTTGTTGGGGCAAAAAAAAAAGGTTTATTTAATGTACTTCTCCCCCTCTTTGCCCCCTGGCCCTATTACCAATTTATAAAAGAAACATTATCTTGAATCATTTAATTCGGGGCAATTAAATTTTGAAATGCCCCATTCATAATTCATGGATCTCTAAGATAAAACCCCTTTAATCTGTGAATATATTATTATAATGGGCATTGGGTTGGGCAGCAGAGAGCGAAACATGTCCAGTATTGTTAGTACCCGATGTGTCAGTGCTGGGAGCAGGCCTGGGACCAGCACTCCCAAGTAATCCTGCCCTATGAATTATAAACTGCCATCCATATTAATATGCAATTTCAGCAGGCACGGCCGGGCGCTGCTTATTGTGGGACGGCACCATTATGCAAGTGTTTACCGTTGTCCCGCTGGTCATCCTGGGCGCTGGAAGAGTCCGGTTTAAGACATTAGACTTTTAGGACAGTGAGCATGAAATTGAAGGTAATGCGCAGACATATGCATGGTTATCTCTCTTTCTGCCATCTGCTAGTTCACTGCATTAAGGTTGATGCCTATTTCCTAAAAAAAGTGTCCTCAACATTACGTATTGTTTAGGTTACTTATTCAAGTACTTTGTAAAAGCTAATGTATCTATTCATACATGTATTTTTAACTTTCAATCAAGTATGTAATTGTAGACTCAAACCTAATCTGAGGAGGTAGGTGGATTATAAAAACAAGTGATGATGTGACAAAAGTAGTATATATAAATATATATATATATATATATAAATATAAAGAATAAAATCATAGGTTGAGGTAGAGTCGGATTATTAAAAGAAAAGCATGCAATATTAAGAGAAGTAATTAAATAAGTCACATTTTTTGACAGTCACTTTAAGAAAAAGACACTATCAAGTTTATTGTATATGCATTGTCATATGTCATATGCATAAAGTTATGAAGTTTGCGTGCTCATTTTAGGAGAGAACCTTTAGTCCTCTGAATGCAGGACTGGCTGCATGCCAGTTTTTAAATCTATGAGATTTTATGAGATTAAATCTGAGATTTACATGGAATATCTGTTTACATCATAATAGACTGAATTATCTGTTTAGCTTGTTGTTGGGGACATAACTGACACCCTTCCAAGACCCTTTTTTGTTTCAACAACCAAATTTGACAACCCCCATTTAAACCATGTCGTGTTTGTCTTGGCCAGTTGGACATTAACAAGAAAAACAGACCCGTGTACTAGACTGTGAGCCTCTTTTGAAATTCTTTAAAAGGTATTTTAGAATAAAACCACTCAGGAAGCCAGTTTTAGCAGCAGGTGAGTTCAGCACGTGTACATATCTGAACTCTGTTTCCATTTGTAGCCTGCTCCCAATACAGCCAGCTGCACCAAGTTAACTGTAACCACACATACTGTAGTAACAACACTTGTCAACACTACAATATTGTTGCGGTATCAATATTGATGTATTTGGTCAAAAATATCGTGATATTTGATTTTCTCCATATCGCCCAGCCTTAGTTTAATATCCGTGGTTTAGCGCTTAGTGCTTGTATGACAGGCCCAACAAATAGGAAGTGTTAGCATAGCGCTTAACAGACAAAGTTACATTATTGCTTCAGAATGGCCTTACTAGTATATTTTAACTTCTGTCCTTAGTCTGAAACACTAGTGCTTTAGGTAGTGATACAGATTTGGTCATATTGAGCCTTTTAGTTGATGGCTGCCTGGCCTTTCCTTAGACCACCAAATTAAACATTCAATGTTCTCGCGGTTTACATAACTTCCAAAATATTTCTACTTCTATATCTAAATTGTGCAAATATCCCATATATGGGTATTTATGCTAGTGGCACTAGCATGTCAGCTTGACTTCTCTGCAAAAATGCCCCAATGCCATCTCCTAGCTGTCCCCTGTCCCTCCAGAGCATGACTGACTATGATTCAATGCTCTTAGCAGCTCATAATGGAAGCATCCATTTATTATTGAAGAGGTGGACGGATGGGAGAGAGATGGAGGAGAGGGGATCAGTCTCCGGTATGGCATGAGGTCTTCATCACAGATGAAATGAAGAATGAAGGGACAAAAGATAACTGGCAGAGACAACCAAGTGAAAAAAGATAGAGGCGGAGGAGGAGGAAGAGAAGGAGGAGCACGTCCTCCCCCCTTCCCCATGAGCAAACTCCTCAAGTGGGTGCGATGGTTTTGATGCGAGCAGCTGGCATTGGTTACTCTTTAACATTTAAACAGGACAAATGATACGTACAACAGCACTTAAAGAAGAAGGTAAAAGCAAGGTGACTGGGCAAACACAACGACACGTTTGATGACTAACTTTATTGTCTGTGATGATGATATGCAGTGTGGTCAGATAGTTTAAAATGGCTGCCTCAAGACTGAGAACAAGCACTACTCTGCTTGCTCCAACCGCATCGAGTACTGCAGTTGTCAAAGCCTGCTGTGAACCATTTTAATACAGACATAGCATGCCGGTGTGATCATGTTTGTGAGTGATTTTGAGTCTAAACACAATTAAACAGAGGAAGTGCAGTCCCCTGAAATTCCTTTGGCTGTTCAATTCAACTACTACTCAACTAGCCGGCTGACCCACCTGACTTCTTAATGAGCATAATATTAGCAGCACCAGTTCTGCACAGGCCTACCACTGAGACCCAAACCTGGCCTTTGCCAACATCTTTAAGACTCTAACAGACTGCACTTAACATGACCCTGGTAGACATGACCAGAACATCTGATTGCAAAACTGAAGCTACAATTTATTTAATTCCTGTGTTTTTTGAAAACTGTTTAGTGTCTTTAGAGAAGTGGGCATGGCTTGCTGATTGACAGGGATTGGCTGACACGTTACATGTTGGTTGATCTGATTTAGCCAAAGCAGCATTTTGGAAAGAAGATTCAGATTGAGATTTTGTCCTGAGGGAGACAATCACAGGAGGCAGCACGCTGCAGGCTGCACGCCAGATGCTACCCCTTGGAGAACACTATTGAAGACAAAGATGCTATTATATAGAGACTTATATGAAGTACAACGACGAGAAAGAGCGGCCCTGGCGGATCCCGAAGCTACGGCGTGGTCACCCAAGCAGAAGCCATCTTCAGCCGCCGAACCATGCGGCATCTGGGTGAGTCAGTTTAACACAGCTCAAACTCCTCCAGAAGTACCAACGACATACAGTACGTACACTCATCCAGGTGAGTTTAGTCTCTTTCTCACTTTAAACACAACGCACAGGCAGAAGCAACAATACCATTAACCTTTAGCAGCTGTGTTTTGTTGTTTAACGAGCCCAGGTTAGCTTTAACTGCTACACATGATGAGCGTTGGCCGCCAGGCTAATGTAACACAATGGCTACAATATGTCTCTTTCTCTTTCCACTGGGCTGACAGACAACACAAGAATATATAAAAGAAAAATGACAATTTCCATTTGGAAAATATCAAACTTGAACCCGACCCGAGTCCAAAACTTTATGCAACAAACCTTGGTCAGGACCGATCAGTTTTGGGTCAGGCAGTAGTACTCTATTCAATTTTCAATTAAATTTTATTTAAAGTATCAAATCATGATCAAGAGTCACCTCAAGACACTTTACAGATAGAGTTGGTCTAGACTACACTCTATAATTTACAAAGACCCAACAATTCCAGTAATTCCCCCAACAGCAAGCATTTAGTGCACCAGTGGTGAGGAAAAACTCCCTTTCAGGGAGAAACCTGGGACAGACCCAGGCTCTTGGTAGGCGGTGTCTGACGGGGCCGGTTGGGGGGGGGGGGGGGGGGTGATGAATACTGGCCTTAGCCTTTAGGAATATGAGTATTATTATGACTGGGAGGAGTGGCTTCATGTAGACTGGCATATTCTCCATGGCCCAGCCATGTTTCAGTAAAACAGAATAGATCAATTAGATTATCTGATAACAGACTGTTCACTCTAGTGGGTGCTAGAGAAGTACTTAAGACTCAAACTATATAATAGCAATATCCCAGGTTCAGTTCCAGCCAACATTGCTACATGTTGAATCCTTCTCTCTTTCTTTTCATTTCCTAGCTGTACAATAGGTCAACTCATCCAATAAAAAGAAAGACCTGAGGAGACAGATTTTATCTGCGATACATTTAATTGTATTGGAACAATAAAAGTAAAGGCAAATTCTGTGGAGTGTCTAACTATTAGTAGCACTACAAAGGATTGTTTTTTATTAGAGGGTCCTTGTGGTTTGCATGAGGTACGTGTCATGATGTGTAGTGTTTCCTTTTGTATTTGCTAGTATCTGTTTTCTCCCTAGTAGTGTCTCTTTTTTCTTTCATTCCATCCCTTTCTAACTCCAAACACGTACAATATGGATGTTTGGACAGTGGCTGTTAGTACTCACTAAAATGATAGGATAATAATTTGTTTTATGGTCACAACAGAACAGAGGAACATCAAAATGTATGAAAGTCCAGATAAATAAAATGTATAAAAATACAAACTTAAGAAATGAAACTTAAAGTCCTTAAACACATTAACAACACCATCGCTAACAGGGACGTTGTAGAGCGTCCTCTGGGGGACAGACTAGCACTCAATCACTAACGGGACTTGTAGAGCGTCCTCTGTGGATAGACATGCAACTCCATCACTAACAGGGACGTTGAAGAGCTCCTCTGGAGGACAGACTATGCAACGCCATCACTCACAGGGACGTTGTAGAGTGTCCTCTGTGGACAGACTCCCAACGCCTCACTAACAGGGACGTTGTAGAGCGTCCTCTGGTGGACAGACTATACAACGCCATCACTAACAGGGACGTTGAAGAGCGTCCTCTAGGACAGACTATGCAACGCCATCACTAACGGGACGTTGTAGCGTCCTCTGGTGGACAGACTATGCAACACCATCACTAACAGGAGTTGTAGAGCGTCCTCTGGTGGACAGACTATGCAACGCCATCACTAACAGGGACGTTGTAGAGCGTCCTCGTGACAGACTATGCACGCCATCACTAACAGGGCGCTGTAGAGCGTCCTCTGGTGGACAGGCTATGCAACGCCATCACTAACAGGGACGTTGTAGAGTGTCCTCTGGTGGACAGACTATGCAACGCTAATACTCATAACATTGACCATCTGTTTTTATTTTATTTCCTCACTACAATTAGAACCTGTCAGAGGTCTCGAGTTAGCCCAGTAGATGCCTTCAAATGGAGATGATCTTGGCTTGTTGTAAAGAAATCATTTCAATCTTCTATTCATTTTTTTTTGTTTTGTTGCAAAGTCTGTCGTGTAGTCCCACCTCCACAATACTAATATTTAGAGAACCATACCACTTCCAAAAATGATTCTGATATATTTCAGGCACAATGTGACATTACATACCATTATTATATAATGAGAAAAGAGAGATAAAGCATGAATAGATAAACGATGAGATTAAAACAAAAGACAGATAGAAAGACAGAAGGATGAAGACAGGTTCAGGAAAGGAGAACAATACAAGAAGTAAGAGAGGGAAGATAAAGGGACACGTGTGCTCAGCCCAGCTGAACACAGATGCAAATGGAATGCTGATAAGGGTGCATAACTCCTGTGTGTGTGTGCGTGTGTGTGTGTGTGTGTGTGTGTCTGTGCATCCATGCACATACTGTATGTGTGTATGTGGTCTACCTAAGTGCCCCACCCCCCACCCCCCATATCGACACACACCCACTCTCAGGCCGTTATATGTAAACATACTATAATGGACTGGCACTTATGGACCAGGATTTCACGTCTTTCCTTCCCCTCTCTACTTGTCTCCATCTTCTCTCCTCTAATCTGACCTAGAAACACAGAAAAGATGGATAGAGGAGAAAAAACGAAAAGGAGAGTGACCATTGTTGCTTCCGATTTAAATCTAAAAGCAACTTCTTTCTTTCTTTCTTTCTTTTTTCTTTCTTTCTTTCTTTCTTTCTTTCTTTCTTCTTCTTTTTCTCAGGCAGAGGAAACATCATTCTCTATTCTCTAGGTCAGAGAGGGAACAATTAAGAGTGGAGGGCGCTGGGAGTCGCCAACAGGTGATGAATGGCTGGGTCGGCTGCAACTGACAATATGCAGACAAGCCAGATGATGTGCAAATGGATGCAGGGGATGGAGGATGGCTGGGGTGTGTGTGTGTGTGTGTGTGTGTGCGTGCGTGCGTGCGTGCATGCGTGCGTTTGTGTGTCTGGAAGGTGGGGGTGGAAGCCAAAGTGGGAGAAAAAGGAGATGAAGAGTAGGGCAAGATGGGGGGTGGGGGGGCTAGGGCGGGGGGGTGTTAACCCTTTCCAGGATAATTTCTCAGCAATGAAAAGAGGGGGGAGGAGCTGATGGAGGCTCCCAGGCAGCACACTAGCCTGGGGAGTACGCTGCAGCCCGGCTAGCATGGTAGCATCATCACATCACTGTGTTGACCATCACTGTGACACAGTCAAATTAGCTCCTCGTGCCCCTTCTCTTTCAGATCACCTTATTATAACTTTAAATTGTGAGTTATTAAATCTATGACTTTTGTTTGCTTTTAGCGGTCAAATACATCAGGAAAACATCTGGTTACGCCATGTGTGCCGTTGTGGTTCCTCTCTGTAATATCGGACTCCATCCATCCATCCATCTTCATCCGCTTTATCCGGTATTGGGTCGCAGGGCAGCAGCCCCAGTAGGGGACCCCAAACTTCCCTTTCCCGAGCACATCAACCAGCTCCGACTGGGGATCCGAGGCGTTCCCAGGCAGGTTGGAGATATAATCTCTCCACCTAGTCCTGGGTCTTCCTGAGGCCTCTCCCAGCTGGACGTGCTGGAACACCTCCCTAGGGAGGCGCCCAGGTCCACGTCCCAGAGCCCGTCTGCCGCACCTGACCTTCGCTGCCACCCATGTAAGTGCACCCGACCCCTTTGGATCCTCCACAGGTGGTGGGCCCATGGGCTGGAGGGGAGGTGCCACGTTGCTTGTTCGGGCTGTGCCCGACCGGGCTCCGTGGCAAACCCGGCCACCAGATGCTCGCTCACGAGCCCACCGTCTGGGCTTGGCTCCAGGTTTAAGGCTTAAAATACATTTTAAGCTCCAATCAAATGCAGTCATAATACTGTTTCTCTTTGACGGATTGGCACCTTTGGGTCAGTTAAAAACAAGATCTCCATGCCAGGCTGTTGGAGGTAAAGCTGGTGCAGGTCCTCCTCCATCACAGGGATCAGCGTGACGCTGCTGACATCGGCCACGCCACATGATGACGTCCTGGGAAAAGAAGGTACGAAAATGAGAGAATGAGCCACACTGTGACTATGGGAGGGAAAATAAATAGGTTTAATAAACGCTTCAGGTAATGAAAAATATAAAGTTAACCATAAATTATGACGTCAACAAGGACTGAATAAAACTGGCTCAACAGTCATGTTAAAGATTATAATCGCGCACGGCGCTGTTGATAGCAGTGATGTAACACAATGCCTCAGTCCACTGTGGACTTCTATCATTGTCACAACCAGTATGTGTACTGTGTGCAATAGCGCCGTGGGAACTTATTAGTTTAAGATTAGTATCACTATTATTATCTCATTTAGTGCACATGTGTTGCTATATATTGATTTGCTTCGAATTATTATATCTGAAGTACAGTGATTTTATTAGTGGTGGTAGCTCACCTGTGGAGGAGGACCGTCAGTCAGCTGCTATCTCATAGGATAATCATATTAATTGTATGATCGTATATATCCTATAAGATAATTGAATATCAAATACTTAACAGCAGCTCTTGGTAGGAGACTTGCTGATGAAAGAGGAGGCTGGAGTTCTTGGGGTTTTGGATGGACCAGCAAGGAAACTGTGTGAAGCAGGTGTGGAGAGCTCTCAGGGCCCATGGTTAAAGGGGCATAGCCTGCGTGGGGGTTTACTTTTTGTTGTTCACAGTTTTGTATTTAGTTAGTCCATGTTTTTTTGTTTGGTAAATATGTTTTTCTCTTCAGTTCATTTGTTGTTGGAGTCAGGCTTTCACTTTAAATATGGCTGCCCGAGACTGACATTACCATCCTGTGAATGAATACATCTGGGCTGCAAACTGGGGCTTCCCCCCAGGTGTTGGGCCTCCGCCTCGGCCAACCCAGCAGTGTCATTCTAAGAAATGTTTTTATTTTGTGATTTTAAGAACTGGTTCATTGAACTTTTTCTTTTTACTCTAATACCCACTCCCTCACTATCTCCTTCATCGCCACAATTGCGATGTTTTTTTTCTTTCTCCTCCTACAGCTCACCACCTCTTGTTTTGTGATTGTCTGTGCTCATGTCTTTTCATGTTTTAGTTTTCACCTGTATGATTACTTAAATAAAATAAAATACACTTTTAGGGCCCAAGCGCCAACAACTGTCAACTCTATCTGTAAAGTGTCTCGAGATAACTCTTGTTATGAATTGATACTATAAATAAAATTGAATTGAATTGAATTGAACTGTTGGCCGGCGAAGGCCCACTTGAAACTTGAGGATTATTATTTTTTATTCTTGTTTTTATTTTTTTATAAATTAATCACCTTTTTGAGAACCTAACCATGCCTGAAAACTCACCAAAATTTGAGGTCGGACAGGTGGAAATATAGATATTTTAAGGGTTTCTTTTAATAGGCGTGCAAAAAATACTCACTAGCGCCCCCTAACAGTTTTAAAAAGTGAAGACCCCTCCTTTGACTTTCACGTAGACTACTGAAAATCGGTGCACATATGGATTAAATTTAGACAAAAAGCTTCTTGGAGCCACATCCTAAACTCAACAGGAAGTCCGCCATTTTGAATTACCAATGCCAAATTAGTGGATTTTTGGCCTCACACAAGAATCTATGGGTCAATGAAAAGGGTTAGGGTTAGAATGTGACGAGTTGGGATGAGAACGGGTTGCACATCAAATGATGATATGAAAACAATGATTAATGTGCAAGCTGTATCTGGTAGTGATGAACCTACAGATAATTATCGGCTGAATCTGCAGCTACTCTCAACGTTACGGAGCTCAAAGGGTAACTAGCCTTTTTTTTTTTAAACTGTTCTCCTATGTTTTTATGTCCAAGTGACTGAGGGGAACTACGTTTTTTGACATTGGTCCAGTATTAAGCAAGATCAGTGCAGCTGGCAGCAGCAAAACAAGCTACAACGTAAGGGCAAGTGTCCAGCTTGTATTTACCTTCACAAAAGGGCTTGCTTTTCCGCTGACAGGCTCAGATTAAAATTCTAAGTGTCTGATGTTATGGAAAGGATTTCTAAGGAGGCTGAACTTTCTGTTAAAGAGTAAACCCCTTTTTTTAAACATAAAAATCCACTTTGCTAAACCCACCAGACTCCATGTAAACAAACAGTAATTTTAGTATTGGAAACAGAAACAAAATAAAACTATGAAAACCTGTTTTGGGTCGTCTTTCTACTTTTCCAACCATCACAAATCTAGTTTTGGTTGAAATAAACACATAGTTTATGTTATGTGAAAATGTGTTAAAAGTATTGCTTTTTTAAATGCAGTCTGGTGGGTTTAACATTAGTGACCTTAGAACTGTTTTTGGTTAAACAGAAAGGTCTCAAAGAGGCTCAAAAAAAAAAAAAAAAAAACTTTAAGTGGACCAAATTGACGATGCACATTTGCCCCATAGGGTTACATTGCAGCCCAGTCTGTGGCTTCCGGTTACAGCAATCACGCTCAATCCTGGTCCAATTTCATAGATTGTTGTTCCTATCAGTCACTTACACACAAAAACTAGGGCCCAGGTTGTTAAACGGTAGAGTTACCCTTTAATGGGGACTTTCAGCTCATTGTTTAGCTGTCCCGCTACCACTTAATTGTTCTGGTTCACTCTCGCCGCTCTTATATCTTCGGTTTACAGCTATTTTCATCTACATAATGATTCCATTTTTAAAATCTGAAATGACTAATGTGTTCAACATCCCAAAAACACCATTAAGTATTAAAAATTCTACTCTGCCAACTTCTACTAATGAGAAATATACCAAGGTATTTGAAAACTCCCAATTAAGACGCACCACAGACCATGTCACAAATACTTAGGGGTGGGTGGGTGGACCCAATTGACTTCTGTTTTGGAATGTCTGCAGTGGATGGGCTGCATTCACTTAAAGTTGCTGCCGCCACAGATTCACTGGTTCTTTAAACTTAGAAATAAAAACCACTCGGGAATAAATGTTGCTACTGTAGCAATCTAGTTATAATAATACAAAAAACAACAAAACAATACAGCTTCTCTGCTGCAGTCCCGGTGCAGACACGAAGGATGCTTCCAATTGAAATTTGCGCTGAGTGTCATAAAAATATGGGAAATTCATTTCCATGTACATGAATCAATAGATTCCAATGTGACTAAGCCTCTGATCCAGGAGATTAGACTGTAAGGTATGAAGGGAAGGAGGAGCATAATGCCCTGTAGGACTCTAGTGAACTCGTTATTTTTCATCTACCCATGCTTCCTCTTTGTCTTCTTTCCATCCCTTCATTCTTCACCTCTCTTCTGATATTTGGCCTGACACTCGGGCTACTGGGCAGGAGAGCCCACTGTGCCAAAAGCCATCATATCACACTCACACTCCGAGGCCACCTGAGCAGCCCGGGCCGCAACCACAGTATATATGGATGTGGTCAGAGGAAGCACACACGCACACACACACAACCACACAAACACACACAGAGGGAGCTGGGCGGCAGGTCTGGAGGATTCTGGGTCAGGGCTGGGAGGTCTGATGAAGATGAGGTGGGACACAGACACTGGGCCTCTTTACCGCTCACTGGTCAGCACACTGCGGTGCCTGTGCGTATGTGTGTGTGTGTGTGTGTGTGTATGCGTGTGTCGGGATCAGGTCTGATCTGAGCTGATTTTGTCATCTCTCGGTCCTCTCAGCAGCATCTCCTGACAGGCCTAGACACTGTAACCAGGAGAAGACTGGATAGGTAGAGGTTGGGTTGGGAGGGGGGTAGAAAGTAGCAGGTTGAAGAAAAGGGAAGTCACTCTGTGCATTTCTAAGGCCTGGTAATAAACTCTGCCAATACTGTTCAGCATAAATGCAATTTATTCTGGAAT
>NC_045752.1:25251881-25266724 GCF_008692095.1 Etheostoma spectabile
GCCCAGCACCCATCAACTATTGTCTTTAAAAACATCCAGAAAACATGCATATACAGATACAGACACCTCCACACTTTTAGTGGGTCAAAAATGATGATGAGAAGAATTGTCTTTGCTTTTGGTAAAATACTGCATATCATTTAAAGGATCTGCATGAATTAACCTTCCAGAGGTTTCCTTCAGGGAACTCTCAAACCTTACAGAGATTTCTGAAGCTTCTGTGGTCTCCACAGCCACATGAAGCCCAGTTAAATTTGAATATATACAGTATATATATAATATTATTTGACTATTACCATTGGTATTATTATTATTATTGTTACTTTGATTTTTATTGATTATATCTACTGTTGTTGAATTTATACTGTATATAATAACTTTGTGTGATGCTTTGGCAATATTGTTTTTGTTGGATTTATGCAGGTAACAGATGATCGTCAAGGGCCTACTATTAACGGCTCCTGGTTCAGAACATACACAACTAAAAAGAGTTAGGGTTAGGGTTACATACAATCAATCATGCATGGTGCAAACACTAACAGATCCAGTCTGGCTATGCTTGCTTGCTAATTTCATGGCAAGAAACAAACAAACCAACACTCTAGATGTGTCTATGGCAGGGTACAACGTTAGTGTGCATCATAGTGCTCCTGCACTTCTT
The DNA here is from genome assembly GCF_008692095.1 of Etheostoma spectabile. Taxonomy (NCBI): domain Eukaryota; kingdom Metazoa; phylum Chordata; class Actinopteri; order Perciformes; family Percidae; genus Etheostoma; species Etheostoma spectabile. Next base: position 25,252,543 of record NC_045752.1, read on the forward strand.
CTTCTTCTTCTTTTTCTTCTTTGTTAACTGTTATTTTTCTGACAGCATTCAGGGCAGGCAGGGTGCTAGCAAACATCTATTCAAGTGTGTTTCTTTGGACGCACTTCATCCCACTTTAAACAAATCCTTAAACCAACAACTGAAACAAGTTTTCAGTCTTCAGAATTGACATGGATGTTAAAGTCTCCCAGGAGAAAATCTGACAGGTCTGAGGGGAATGCAGTGTTGGGCTTGGGTGGCGGTAAATGACAGCTACAACCAGGGGTTGGAATGCGAGGGATCTGTCACAGTTCAGCAGGAGGACCCAAATGCAAGACTCTCCCAGGCAGAAGTTCAGACAAACACGCTTTATTTGGACTCTACAACTTTAACACATTTGAAAATCTACAAACAAACAGGACTCAAACAGGACAAACGGGGAGATGAACCGACAAAGGAAAGAGGATCAGAGGGGTGTAGAAATGCACAGACCAATTAACAGGAAGAGGAGGAAGACAGAGGACTGGACAAACCTAACAAGACCTAATTAGGAACAGGTGAGAGCAGAGACGGAGGGAAACTAACAAGACAGGAAGTGTAGACCATATAATGGGATGGGCGGAGACAAACCCACGCGACAGACAGGTAACCCCAGAAAACGGGAAACAGCAACCGCACAAAACGCAACACAATATACAAAATGGCCACCAGGTTGGCACAAAGGCAGGCATCCTGACAGGATCTGCAAATGTCCAGATGATTTTTTCCATGTATGAATATCCAGGTGTGATAGATAGACATTTATTGATCCTTTTGGAAATTCATCTTGCACCATACAGCTCATCAGATAGATCAGTTAGGTAAACAATAGTGACAATTGTGAATATATACAATAGTGTCCAAATTCCCTGGGCAGGTAGTAAGGCCTAAAAGACAGGGATAGAAGTTCAATATCCTCCGGGCAACAAGAGTCTCTGAGTGTCCCTGGTTAATGTAAACACACACTCTCCCCCCCCCACCCAGTCTGTTGCCCGTCACCTGTGGATCACGGTCCAGTCTTATAGGGTCGATAAATAATCTTGTGTATAGAATTGTCAACAGACCACCTGAGCCACGTCTCAGTAAAGCACAGCAAGACTTTCTCTGTTCTCTGAGAGGTCCTCACTGCAGTCTGTAGCTCCGTGAGATGCTTGGGCAGAGAGCGGGTGTTTTCCAGAATCACCGTGGGTAGAGATGGCCATCCTCTTCTCCTTTTCGGTGTTTTTGTGTCTCTCCTGCATTCCTCAGGTAGGTCGAGTGGAAAGTCCTGTTAGACGCATCTTTCCTCCTTTCAACTTCTCTCCTCACTCAGCACTTTACCAGTCTATGTTGGTGTTGATAAGTGGGTTTGTGCCGAAAAAACAACAAAAATGGCTTAGTTTGCAGGTAAGGAAGTTGGCACCAGGTACAGCTAATAAAGTTCGAACAGGTAGAGCTGTCAGAGCTTTCAATTGGGAGAGCTAGGCTGATCCGATTCAGGAGGGAATTCAAGTTGCTATTAGTTAGGGAAGGACAGCCATGTAAAAGAAAAACTGTCAAACAAGCAAGATAGAGATCCAATCTTAATTGGTCAGATAGAGAAGCGGAGAACAACCAACGCCGGCATCCTCTCCCATTTTATGGTAGTTATTGTAATTCTTTGATATGTGCACTTGCTGGAGCCGGCACTCTTGCACCCAGATTAACAAAAGTCAATCCCTATAAAAGAAGGTTAACAGTACCCAGACTGTAATATGTAAAGTCTGGCTGAAAACAAGTCATACTACCTCCTGAGCCAAGCAGAGATCAACACATTTATATCTCCATTACACTACAAACCCACACATGCACACACACGCACACACACACACACGCTTATAACACATATATACAGGAGGAGTAGGAGGAGTGCTCCTGGCTTCCATCAACAGCAGCACAGCAGATCCATCAAGCTGACAGTCAACGCCTGCCACATGCAAAACAAGGACACTACCTTTGTGTGTTGTGGAAGGGAGGGGGGGGGGGGGGGGGGGGGGGGGGGGATTGCATGTACTGCATGTGTGTGAGTGACTCAGATGTCCTCCATTGCAGACACAATTTGTTAAGGGTATTAGAGATCAAGTAAGTGATGATCTACATGTCAGGTGACTAAATGGTGCTTCTGTCCACACCTCAGGTCAATTAAGAAGTGTGTGTGTGTGTGTGTGTGTTTGTGTGTGTGTGTGTATGAGAGAGGGAAAAAGAGAAGCTAATAAGGTGAGGGAAGATGAAATATGGACAAATGACAATTGAAAAAGAGAAAGAGAAGCATGTGTTGAGGAACTGAGGGGCACTGGCATAGATCTGAGTCCAATTACAATGTAGTATTGCGTATAAACAAATTGGGGAAAAACGCTAAATCTTTACTAATGCTTTCTTAGCAACATATGCAACTCATGGCCGGAAACAAGCAGGCCTTATAGGCACATATGCATCCATTTAGGTGTGTCTGATTTGTTTTTTAATGTCTTAAAAATAATAATAACTAAAGCTGCAAGCAGCGTTGGACCTTTGGTTACTGACGGGACGCCACGCCCCACGGCTGTGCATTATTGCGACTGTCGGACACTGCACGGACAAGTTAGACTTTATTTTCTGTGTGGAGTGTGCACAGTTGGAAATGGTGTAGTACAAATGTTGTGCCAAGCATAGAGGGGGCAAACTGCCACAGATGAAAAAGGAACTCACTGCTGAGTTAAGAAGTCCTCACACAAGAGGCTATGAAAAACAGGCCATTGGTTATGAAAGGGCGCGTGGTTGAGCCCGGGGAGCTGACCCTTTGTCAGGACCCTTTAAATTGAACCTCAAGTACCACAAGTATTGCACAAAAGTCATATTAAAAGTAACAGTAATGTAAATCACAATTATGGGACGTAATGGGAAATGGCAACCATCTAGCAGCAGCAAAAAATAACAGCATTGTCACATCAAGGATAATAAACTGACACCAAACCATTTAGCACTAGTAGGATACATGAAGAACAGATAAGACTGTACATGTTCACTATAATGACAGAGTGACCAGAAGAGGGCAGCGGAGGACAGTTAACGAGGCACAGCTGCTTAATTATCCCACACTGAGAGAAAAAGAGGACACACACACACATACACACAACGACACACAGGACTAGAACTAGCTGCTCCTTTCTCAGACTCTTACTGAGAACAGTTAATCACCAACCACGGGCCAGAGAGCTTTCTAAAGTCTACTGGCAGGCGGTCTCTGACCAGGGTTTTTGCCCCTCCAGGCTCATTTTTGCGCTCAAGTCCAAAGAAAAAGTGAGAGAGCCCATCCATTTTAGCCACATTTTAGAATTGTGAGTGAACAGAGCACCTTGAGCAGAAAAAGCCAGCAGGTCAGCAGGTCACCTGTTGCTAAATGCGTCCTCTTTGACTATAGAGATTTGATCAGATCCAACTGGATGTATTAAACAACCTTTAACTGAATTTCCTGATGCTTGAAACAGTCAAATTAGTTGAGTCTGGCCAAAGATAATGAGTTTTCTTTTGGAGCCCAAGTGTATTGGCACTGGGTTGGATGAAGATGCCTCCAAGCGTCACATAACTCACAAGTTTCAATTCATTTTATTATACAAGTCTTTGAAGCCCCGTGAGATTCCTGGTGGTTTCTTTCTTGAGCTGCATTTTCTCTTCTCTGGAAAACAAAATCCCAACTTAAGCACTGTTGCTACTTTTGTGGCTTTTAAAGCTCTGGTAAAGGAATAACTCCTTTCTCCATCTGTTTGCATGTTTCCAGCCAGTTCACTGTCACATTCCTACGCGTTTACTGCATTTTCTCTGGCTGAGAAAAAGCCTCTCGGCTTACTTTCTGTTCTTTTTCTTTTGATTGATAATCATCATCAATTACGACGTCCTCTGTTATGATGTAGACGCTGCTGACCGTCCTTTTCTGGGCATGAACAAACGAAATGCTCCTCTGCTCCACACCTAAAACGCTTCCTCCTCCTCTGATCTCTCTTTAAGATCATATACACTTGTCTTCTAAAATTCAAGATGTAAGTAGACCTACAGCTGAGGGGAAACATGATCAGGGACATCAACTGTTCATGTCTGGCCAATTATTTTTCTAGTAGGACTGTTCTTTAATAAATGGGGCACATTGGAAATTATAACTTTTATAATCATTGTAATTATAATTATAACAGCTGATTCATTTATTCTACACTATCCAAAAGGATTAAAACACCGTTCATACTAGAAGCAGATTTCACACTATTGTAGCCAACAGTTTCACTTACCGCTACAAAAGGAGTTGTGCAAAAACACTAAGAGAGAGAGAGAGATGGAGAGAGGGAGAGACATTGAGAGAAAATTAGAGAGAGAATGAGAGAGAGAGATGGAGAAAGGGAGAGACAGTGAGCGAGAGAATGAGAGAGAAAGGGAGAGAGTGATGGATGGGATTGGCTCAGGAGTCAGTCACGGTTGAGCCTGATAACAGCTGAACACTGTGTGTGTGTGTGTGTGTGTGTATGTGTGTGTGTGTGTGTGTGTGTGTGTATTTGTAACAACATTTTAAGTCCTTTTCTCTTATTTATTTACTGTGTCTCACCTTGACTGCATCTTACTGTAGTTTTTGTGAAATGCAAATATTATATAGCATTTTCAGGATATTTGTATTTTGTGTTTGTACTAGAACATGTTTACATGCTTTAATATTAAAAAACACTTTATTATTATTATATTTTTCTCATGCTGCCCATAGCTCTCTGTTTGAGGCGCTCAGTAGGAGCGCCTGTCTCTTTAAGCCCCCCTCCCACCAATCCCCAGTCTGCCCTGATTGGCCAGAGTGTTTACGTGAACTGCGATCCACGTTTTACTAGTATTAGCCAGGGGGGTAAGCCAGCCTCCGCAAAGCGTAGCGCCTATGGAACCATTTTGTTGCTAAAAAGCCATGTGGCAGAGGCTCATCCGTAGGGAGTTGGGTGTTGAACCGGAGGGTTGCTGGTTCTAGTCCACATGCGGACCAAAGCATGGTGGGGGAGTGGTATCTGGAGAGGTGCCATGTCACCTCCTGGGTGTGATCTTGAGCAAGGCACCACACCCCTAACTGCTTGGGGCGCCTTTCCATAGGCAGTCCCCCCCCCACTCTGACATCTCTCCATTTTGATGCATGTATAGGAACTGAGCATGTGCAGGCCTGTCTGTAATAACAACAGAGTGTAAATTGTCATTTCCCCTTGTGGGACTAATAAAGGATACAATAGCATTCCATTGACTGCCATTTTGGCGCCACATTGACAGTGAATAACTTTACATCTGAAACGTTTAAAGACTCTATTTGTCCGTTGTTTATTTCTAAAGAAACACAACAACGTATAAAAGGCTCCGTTAGCTTGTACCTCACGTTATGGCTCAGTAGCAGACGTTTTTATAAAAATAGGCTAACGATTGTGTCATAACTACGTGACTTACTGTTTACAAATCACTGTGTTGTCAGGAGAAGCTCGCAGACAGTTTTGACTTATGTTAGCTGTTTAGGTTTAATTACTAATGTTAAAAAGCCTGTTAGTTAGTAGTAATTAGCCTGTGCCTATGTTATCCCTAACATATACCTACCTCTCCGTCTCTGCTGATTGGGAATGATTGAGATTTCTCTTGCACAGCTACCAGAAGACTTACAACTTTCAGACAGGTTGCCCACTTCACATCTAGGTCTTCAAGCTCAGTTGGAGGCTGGGCCATCACCAGGAAAGAGCTTCTGACAGACTTCACCGGTCTCCGTCAAAGTAAAATGGCGTCGCTTTGTCCATTTCTTTAACTGTCTATGGTATCAGCTGGGGCTACTGCAACGGAGTATATACCAATAAAGGCTTTTAAACCAAATACTACACAACCGGACATGTCCCAGCAGAAAGGCCTGATGTGACCCAAAATTGGGGAGAAATTACTAGCATTGGCCGCCAAGATTACAGCTAGCTATGTTGCATTGGCATGGAGCTAATTAACAGTTAGATTGTAGTAGAACAAAAAGCCGCACTTTCTACCGTCAAATATAAAAATAAAGCTTCTGTTCCAAACACTACCCAATCGGACATGTTTCTGCAGTAATGTGACCCAAAATTGGGTAGAATTTAACAAATTGGCAGCGAAGATTAGATATTATAATAGAATATAACAGCACTTTCTACAGTAAAAAAATCATAGATTAAAGCTTTTTAACCAAAATACTATTTAATCGGTAATGTTTCAGGAGTAATGGGCCCCAGAATTGGGGAAAATTAAACAACACTGGCAGCCAAGTTGCCATTTTACTGCCAATGGCTTAAAAAAAACTAGTAGTTCCTGCTTACTTGGAGGAGATGACCAGTCATAGAGGGCCAGCTTAGAGTTGAAACCAAAGCGTTCAGAACAGTTAGAAATCGGAACCATTTCTCTAAAATATGTAGACCTCATTATTTGACCATTATTTCGGCCACGTTTAACATGAAAATCTAAAATTATAACATTGTAGGTTTGACAGAAACTGCGGAAATGCATAATACGTGTGTCCACTTTAAACAGCGTGCTTGGCTCACCTACTGAACTGGAATTAGAATTTATTGGAAGTATAGACCCTTGAGAAGTGGCATCCACTTTTTCCAGGAGGTCCTACTGACAAAACAATGGAATTATGTTGTGCAGTGTTGTCTAAAATTGAACCCCAAAATCTTGCACTACAGGTGCATGGAATGGAATCTGTGGGTATTTCTTTTCAGTTATCTCGTGAAAGTCTGTCATCTTTTTGACATTGTACATATCTGTTGTTCCACTATGATCTTCTAACTCAAAAGACCAAGCTTGTATGAGTTTACAACACACATTGAATTGGACAGCCAAATCATATCCTACTATCATCTTTCATCAATCAACCTATTTAAGCCTCCTCTCTCAGAAAATGGGAGTAGCCTTGTTTGTGTTATTTGGCCCTGGATGTTCAGTGTTTTTGTTGTCCAAAAAAAGAGAAGGTGTGGGGTGAGACAGCCAAAATCATGTGAGCACTGGAAAAGAAAAAAGGTTATGATGGCTTCTTTAAAACAAAAGTGTGGACTTGGCTCACCACCTCTGGGTTTAGGATATGTGTCTGAGGAAGGAGCTAATTGTGGTGAATACAGAGCGTTGGCAACGCCAGGTTTGTCTTTTAGATGCCAGTATTTGCATGTGTGTGAGTGTGTGTGTGTGTGTGTGTGTGTGTGTGTGTGTGTGTGTGTTCTGGGCTGTGCATTCCCTCACTTGTTTGTTTGCTCACTCTCCCCGTTCCTCCAGGGACTCTGATGGAAGTAGGCCTGCCGTCCGGCTGCCAAGCTAACCTGATTTAGTCGTACTCGGCTGCCATTTTTCTCCGATACAACAATTGTGTTTGGCCTGGTGGCCGGTGGCCGGTGGTCTCTGGGCTCAGGGGTCATTAACTAGTCTGGGTGGACAACCTGCTTTAGATCTCACTCAGCCTGCAGTGTTTTAGCTGTTTGTGTGTGTGTTTTAAGGGGGTGGAATTCTGATTTCTGCTGTAAATGTCAAGAACATACCCATTTTTATTTATTATTGATTTTCACTTACCTTTGTTTAACCAGGAAGAGACTCATTGAGATTAAGACAGTGTCCTGGGCAAGACACATAAACACAAAATACACAAAAATCATAAAAACAACTGAAACAGCAAATCCCTCAAAGTCAACCACAATAAGGCAAAACATCTGCTGCCAGATGTGGCTGCCTCCAAGTCTATCGCCATCCTCTTAAAAGCGACCAATGAGACCAGCTCATGAAGTTACATGGATTTCTGTAACTTGTTCCATGTCACAGTAGGCTTTGCATGTTTGTATCTTGTATTAGCATACAGAAATATGTTAAGCTGGTCTGTTAGGTTAAGGTTTAGAATCACTCTGAATAAATAAAGCCTTTTTTGTTTGAACTTCAATCTACTCCCATTGCCTTTTTGAGTTAAAATCTATTGATGTGATCAAAATGATCTGGAGAAATGACTCGTGGTGGCATTTAATTCATGATTCTTTGGTGGCTATGGGGTTGAAAATATGCGTAAATTATTCTATGACTTACTTTTTCACTGCAAAGATATTACAGTTTTTTTCGATTGCTAAATAACAATGGGCTACATGTGCAAAACTCTAAATACAGTCTGACTACCAACAGTCACCTGAACGCACCATTTACTCTAACTACAGTCTGACTACCAACAGTCACCTGAACGTACCATTTACTCTAACTACAGTCTGACTACCAACAGTCACCTGAACGTACCATTTACTCTAACTACAGTCTGACTACCAACAGTTATGTGAACTAAACAGTTCACAATAGGTGCAAAACTCCAAGCAACACATGCACAACACTCACTGGGTCACACACACACACACACACACACACACACACACACACACACACACACACACACACACACACACACACACACACACACACACAGTCAGAACACACAGAGTACTACTAAAATACTAACTTCTCATCTTTACAGTTTGTACAATTTTTGTGACTTCACACTAATCAATAGTTTCTTAAAAGAGAAGATATAGATTTGATGTAATATACCAATTTTCACATAAGGTGGAAGGAATGAAAATCAGCAGTTTGCTTCAATATAGTGTTTTGTCTCTAGTAATTACTGGAAAAATAACTGAAGTTACACAACAGTAACACAGAATAGTGGGATTGATCCTGCATCTCTCAGCATCATGCAGCAAGTTGTTGTTGTTTTCATTGCTTTCACCTCCATTTCTTTCTGAAAAACAGTAAGAACGCAGTTTTACTATAGTAAAGGTAGTGTTTTTCACAATTTTTTTTTTTTTTTTATAGCTGTGTATGTAACCTCAGACATCTGACCTGGACATATTGGTATCTTTGCTCTTTTACCTGTTTCTCTCAAACAGGACAGTGTATAATTGTTTGTAATTCTTTTTTGGTGCTTTCAGCTAAAATTACAATCAGCAGAGTTTGATAGACACCAGACTGAAATCTATTCTGTTTTGAATGGGAGGTTAACAGGTCTCACAGCACTGTGTTAGCATCTGAACAAAGTGCTGTAGATCCACAGTGATGCGCACGTTGTGGTTAAAGTCATGGCATACGTGTGTAGAGATTTGAAAACTGTGTTCAAGCAATGGAAAATGAACTGCTGCTGTGCAGACTGGAGTTAGAGTTTTGCACATGTGACTCCAGTTGTGTGATTCTAAATTCTAATTTGCTGACTTTGCTTTTACAGATGATTTCAGATTTGATGTCTTAGGAACAAACCTATTAACCATTACACTTGCCGATTCCTCAACATTCAGTACCAATACCATTTTATGCGTGACTTCAGGTCTTATGTATAACAATAGTATTATTTATAATCTCTAATTAGGATGCTACATTTTGAATTGAGAACACATTATTTTTTCCTGTTTCCACTCTATGCCTCATTATATGAGACTCTGACCGACAAATACATTAACCACTGCTGTAATTGTGGTGGAATTAATTATTCTTACAATAAATCTCTTTAACAAGAGAGGAGGAAGGGAAAAAAAGAGTGTGAGAGAGTAAAAGGTCTTAAAGTGAAAGTGCACACGTGTTTGCGTGTGAGAGTGTGTGTCTACCTTGCTCTAAATAAATGTGTGATTAGCATTTTCCCTTTAAAAGGAATAATTTGATATTCGTAATTGTGCTTAAGGGCTTCTGCGCTTCTCCGCTAGCCCTCAAACGCTCGTTCTTCAACCCATGCAGAGACTGTCACAGCAGCATTTTATTCACTTAACATTTCATTATAAAATAATAAAAGTAATAATTAGCCCCACTGAATACTATTATTTAAAGAACCATTACAACCCCCAAAGAGATGCATATTCCAGGTGTGTAAAGTGTTTAAATCGGCCTGTGCAGCACATGTAACAGTGTGTGCAGATACACAGAACGCAGGTGGTGATCAATCATATGTAACACACCCTTCGGACACCCAGAGTAGAAAAGTCTGCTAATCTACTTCTGCACACACACACACACACACACACACACACACGCACACACACACACACACACACACACACTCAGGAGCACACTTCCAGTGGGGCTTCTTGTTATTTGAAGTGGCAGGAGCTAACCAATAGAGGGTGGTGTTGCATCGCGGTTGCCGGTCTGAGGGTCATCATTTTCAGCTGGGAGCGGAGCGCAGAGCTCATCACAACACCTGCCTTTCTAATCCGGTTTTCATTACTGATGACTGAATAAAAAAAGGAAATGACCCGTTTAATGGATGATGCTGACATTAAGACTTGATGGTTGATGTTAAAGAGGACTTGTCAGCTGCTCACCGATAAACAGGAGTGTTTTAAATGTAAGGGAGCCGGTATAAAAAGAAAGAAATTTGTACAATTGCTACAACACCTGCTGATGTAGATCGTGTAATTTAAGGAAAGCCCTGGAACAGTAAGTGGATCTCGTGGGGCTACTTCCAAGGTCAAGAATGAACTTTGAACCTTGGCATATATTCTTCTTGATTTGACAAAAACAAAGTCCACTTACTTACCGGAATATCAGCTGCATTTCCTGCTCTTCATCAGCATATGGGATATGTTCAATTTTGCAAACAAAAGTAGCTTGATTAAAATGGTAGCCTATTTATCAGATGCATCTCTCCCCAGAAAACTTAATACTTAATTTGACAGCCCGGCCCTAGTTAAAAAAATGTTGATTTGCTTAAAAATAGACTAATTTAGCATTCCTATCAAAGCTTCTCTTTAAAGTAGTGAATTCATTGTGTAGAGTTATTTCTCTCCACATCCTGCTTTATCTCCCAGCATGCATCAGAACACATAAACATCAATATTAGCAGTTTAGTGGCGAACAGTTGTTGGAAAAGTGATCTTAAAACTCTAAAGGACACCTCGACGTCCCTTTAATTAAAACTTAACCGCCCAGCCAAGGCGATGTGTGATAGGAGGGGGGAGAAAAAAGGCTTATTTAGCATTAACATAAAAACAAACAGCCACGAATATATATGCAAATGAAGGGAGGGCAAAAGCAGGATGCCGGGAGCGATCGGCCATAACTCACACTGATGGCCTTTAAGTGAGAAATCGCCTTCGCAAAATGTCCAATAAGAAAGTGGGAATGATGCACCTGTCGCCCATCTGACTAATGAGCCAATCAGGTTGCAAGGACAAGAAGCACATCCGGGTAGGGATGTTGGCCTGGAGTGTCATTCGGCACAAAATGCACTCATGATTCCACGACAGTGAGGATTTAGGAGCCTGTGATGACATAAAAATTGTCTAAAAAGGCAACATAGAGCTACAAAACGAAAACATCAGCAGTGCTCAAACTAATAACGGTATGAACCTGGAAAAGTGTGTTTGGAGGCCTCCCTGATTTGTGTGTGTGGATTGAAAATGAGCAACATTGAAGACTTCTCTCCCTCTGTCCATCCATCCACCGAGCCACTCAAAGCAGCTTTAATCCTCATCTTTATGAGAAAAAACCCCCCGCTGGCACTGACTCGCACCTTAAAAATGACAATGATTTACATTTCAACATAATGCTTTCTGTCGGCTGTTATTGTGACAAAGTGCTGCATGTATCCCTCCAAAATGAAAGTGGGTGTTCTGTTGTGCGTGTGACAAAGACATTTGGACGAACCTGCCATCCGTTCCTTTTTTCGTGTAAATAAGCATAGGAAATCTATTTATATCCTCCTACACTACACTGCAGAAGTAAGGAGAGGCTTTTGGCTTATTGGTAGACAGCCGAGCCTCCGAGATGAGCCGCCGTGAAGATATGTAGAAAGAAAGAAGGATGGAGGAGAGAAGCGGCAGCACTTGAGGCGATGCAGGAAAAGTAGCGAGAAGTCCAAACACAAAGCCGGGCGAATGAGGGAAAGGCGCTCTTGCCGGATGATCTGCCGCTCTGACAACACCTGGCCCACGAACAAACTAGAGGCTTGTCTAGATGCAAGGTACTGAGGGATAAAAAGAACCCTGAGGCCTGCGCTCCCACTTTTCTTCTGCGAGCCACGGGATTGAGGAGAGAGATGGAGCGACAAAGTTGAGACGCAGACATGCAGATGAAGAGGGGGGAAAAAAATTAAGATGGAGTGTTTTTGGAACGTGACAGCAGCTAATCAAGCTCAGATGCGAGGCTGAAGGGATGAAGGGGCTGGCAGCCGTAATTTCTAGTCAAGGCTGACTGGCCACTGGTTCACACCTCTGCTTTAAAAACACTAATGTTACTCTAATCTAAACCTGAGCTAAGTGGGGTTTCATCACAGATGGTTATTTCACACACACACACACACACACACACACACACCACACACACACACACACACACACACACACACACACACACACTCTTACATATTTCTCTAAGTCACCAAATTGAGCATTTGTTTTTTTTTGTCTCCTTCTCATTTCCCAAAGGAATGTGTGAGGATGAAAATCAGCTGCTCCCCACTGGATGTGCCTCTCTCACGATGGGTGCTGCTGGGGAGGCACTCAGCAGCCAGTATGCAGAGACGCACGCACACCCACACACCCACCACCCACACACACACACACACACACACACACACACACACACACACACACACACACACACACTGTGCCAACCAGGACACTATAGCTACATCACCTACATTTGAGGGTACTGATTTGTCTCTTGTGCTCTGCTTTCATTTTAAATTTATTTTGACTGTAAATCACTCTTCACCTTAATTTACATTTTATTTTTCCACTTCCCTGCCATATTAAAAAGCTAACATCCCTTTCCAAACACCTAAATCGATTATTTATTCCTGACATTCATACATTTTAGTAATTCATATGATAAAACATTTCAGATAGAATGATGCTGTATCCATAAGCCACAAACTCCACACACACAGGTTAGTATTGAATAATTTGAATATGAATCAATATGGGTGATATTGGTGTGTTATCTATATATTTTAAGCATATCTGGGGCACCACGACGCATCAGTTAGACTTTAAAATACAGCCAGCGATTTGAATTAAAGATTTGATTACAGGCCTATTTCATGGTAAACTTGTAAAAAATACATTTAATCAGTTGGTCGATTAAAATCATAAAATAATTTATGGCTATTTAATTTTGCGCATTTAAATGACAAAAGGTAATGATCGAGGAGTGTATAATGACAGGCCTTTATGGCGGCAAAGGTGTCTGCACACGCACATATAATCAAGTGCTTTCAAAAGGTTCACATGTTAAATAAATGTTGAGTGAAAACAATATTTAATAATCACAGAATGTTACGCACTAACTGGGAAAAGCGTCTAACGAACGGCTCTTAATTGAACACTATGAGCTTGCATTTATTTTAAATGTGGACACAGGGTTGAGCAAAGTGTCCAACATCCTGTGGACGAGGTACGGAAGACCTCCAGGTCACAACTCAACAGAACCAAATCCTGTTCTAATACTGATGGCACACCGGCGGGGAGTACTTGAGCGACTCTGACCACTGGTGCCGTGCGCGCCACACGCCAGAGTGTATGCGCGGGTGTGTGTGTGTCTGTGTGCGACTGTGTGTGTGTGTGTGTGTGTGTGTTTGTGTATGTGAAAGCCACCACTAGTCGCCCCCAGTGCTCTTCAGTCTCCACTCTCCCTTCTCACCGCAGACTGAACGTCACGTCCGCACTTGAACTTGAGTTTTCTCCCATTGTAGAAGCCAGAGAGCCGCACAGAGCCGCACACAGCCGCACACAGCCCGGGGATGCGGGACTCTGCAGCAAGCACAAAGAGAAAAGAGGGTTGCAGTCTGTCCTCAAACCAGCACTGGGCTTTGACTTAAAGAGTTAAAGACTAACCCGCCCGCCTGGCTGGCACTGCCAGTGCAGTAGAAGAAGTGCCCACCACTTGGCGACACCCTGAGAAGTACCGAGAAGGAAATTGGATTCGTATTTTTTACACTTCCAGGCGTCAATTGGCGTCATTTCACCTGCTTTCTCCGGACAGGGACGCGTGGTGTCCAGGGTGGCCGGAGAGTGGACGCAGGTAGTGACTGTCCATCAGGCTGACCGCCGACTTGCCGCGTCTCTCCTCCACTTCACTCCATTCCGCTCCTTTCTCCGCTCTCCTCTGACAGATGGTGTGAACGGGGCGGAAGGCAGAGCCGGACAAC
>NC_045752.1:25266734-25269198 GCF_008692095.1 Etheostoma spectabile
CCACTCCCTCACCACTAGAAGGGAGGCGCGCCACCACTTTGGCACTGAACTCCGACCGAGCGCCCGGCCGCCCAGCGTCGCACCACGGCCGGTCACCGCAGAGCGCAGGAGCCGCCGCTCGCTGGAGGGAGATCCATCGCGCAGGGGTCAGTTCGAGGGCCACATTTTGGGCCAGTGCAGAGCGGTCAGTTCGGGGTGGCCAGAGAGCGGCCGGTTTTGGGGCCAGGTTGCGGCCCCTATACAGGAGCAGCAGCAGGAGGAGGAGGAGGAGGAGAGCCGACCCTTCCAGCGCCGCTCTCCGGGCGATGCCAGTGTAAATGCCAGGGCGATGTCCCGACGCAAGCAGGGGAACCCGCAGCACCTGTCCCAGAGAGAAATAACACGTAAGTATGCCTGCAAAAATCACAACATCACACCATCCACAGCATGCAGTTAGGCTCTCTTTTTCCTCTCCGGTGTCATTCTGAGAAGTAAGTGGATTTTTCCTCCTGCGTGATCGGTGCGTAAAAATGAATATTTTCCGAATAGAAAGTTTGTCGAAGTGCGTCCTGAAGGCCAGTTATTTCCACTCCTGGTTCACGGACATAAATAGATATAGGCCTTTATTTAACTAACGAATTATTACGGTTTATACGTAGCCTGCTAGTGTTTTAGTAGATTTACACACAGAGCAGAGAGTTGGGAAAGTCTTTGGCTGCGTTTGACTTTTCCTGTAAAAGCAGCTCGCGGAGAAGTCGGAGATCCGTCCCAGCAGTTAATTAAGACATGCCATTCTTTATTTTTCCACTTATTGTCTTAATTTAATTGTAACTAGCACTGTAATTGAGGAGAAAATTACTCTCAATTTTCAACTTTCAATAATAATACGAACTCCATCAATTTAAATCAGATGTAGTGTGTTACGCAGATATCGTCCCTTCCCATAAACATACCAGTCTGTGTTCACATCAGATGAAAACACACACACAGAAGTCAGTCATATTTCGATTATTTAATTCTAACATGTGAATGTCCTCTTTCACTTTAAGAAAAATGCCGATACTTTATTCTAACCCAACAGACAACTGCTAAACCTAAATATTGTATCAGCAGCCATACAGGAAAATTATGAAAAATAAAATAAAAATAAAACATTTACCACGCAGAGGTTATTGCATCTGTGATAGTGCCTCTCTGTAGAAAGTTTAATTAGTTAGTCCCGTTCGTTATGTTTTCTGCTAGATGGATGTAAAGCTTATACTTTGTAATATTAATGCTCGGTTTGGATTATTTTAAAGGTTACTGCACGCCTCGACGGCGCAAAATTCCAGAGTTTCCTCCGCGGTGCTTTTATGCAGAGTGCATTAAATTAAGACTCCTTGTTATATTTATGTGAAGGGTTAATACTCACTTCAAGGCGTTTTATTAGTGGAAAGTAAAGGGTCCCAAAAAGATATTTTAGAAAGAGAAAATGTACTTTTGTTGTCATAATTTCAAACCTAAATTACGCAAACGATTCAAAGGGGAAACATTGCTATTGCTCTTAAGTTATCTCATTTATCTTTTGGCGCTGACTTTTGCAGCAAAACTTCTCAGCAGTGAAATGATTTCTGGCCTCAGATTAGTTTTTCAGCTGATGGTGGCTGCAGAAAATATTAGTAAAGGACATTTAGTGATGAAATGAATCCAGCTAAAAGCAACTGTTATTGATTTACAGAATTGCCACAATGAGCCTAAATTACAAAAGGGGAAGTAATTAAGTACATGAAGTACTGTGTTACATTTGGGGAATATTATCCTTTTGTCCATCTTGAGGTTATTTGGGGAGACTTGCCTTGTGTGAAGCCGGCCAGATCAGCTCACTTACACTACAGTGTATCAGTGTGCACTTCAGTGGCTTGGTGTGTATAATTTAACACCCATATTTACAGTAAAGCCTCAGCACGCTCAGCGTCCTTGTCCAGGTTTTGGGCCAAGCTGCCTGGCTGTCTGTAGGTTCCCTCCTCTGCTGTGATGCCTGGAGGCAACCCACACGGTCGGACACGGAAACACACACACACACACACACACACACACACAAACACACACTTAAAGATGATACACGTGGCTTAGATGTCAAATGATCTTGACGTGCAGTGATTTGATTTCTTAATAGAAGTGCAACTGCTGCTCATACGCAGGCCTGCAGTGTGTACTCAGTTACCTTTAGAAATGGGTCACACTGTGACATCAGCTTCTGCAGCAGAGCCCAGTATATATATTTCACCTGATAGAAAGACACTCTATGCTCATGAGTGTGTATGAAGTGTAAAATGCAGTTTGGTAGTGGTGTCCACAGAGCAGGTCAGACTTGTCTGTCTGTCGGATTTATCACCATTCAGGCTGCAGCACGGTGCTGTACATTCCATAATTTATGTGTAAGAGATGCTCGACAATTTAGTATGCTTGAGTACACACACACACACACACACACACACACACACAC
>NC_045752.1:25269208-25270040 GCF_008692095.1 Etheostoma spectabile
ACACACACACACACACAAACACACACACACACACATATATGCAAATGAATTTGTGAATCCCCCTCAAAATCCGCATAATTCTTTTTGAACTGTCAGGTCATGAAATCCGTCTGACCTGTATTTTAATCGAAGCATTTTTAATTTGGATTTCACAAAACCGGGCATCACACAATCCAAAATATTACATAGTGCATGGGTATTAGATTTTAGAGAAAGAACAACAAGAGTTGCTCCACCTTTTTTTGTCCTTCGGTATTGAGCGGAAGTGTGAAGAAAGGTAAGATAGATTTTCTGGAGGTTAAATTGCTGATTTTTTAAAAGCAGTTTGGCAAGGCCTCAGTTTCAGTGCAACATTCTAACATTCAGTGCTCAAAGTATTAGGGTTATAACAGCCCCATTTTACACAATTCTCAGTTGTCTCAAAGCTTAAAAATATTCTTCAATTAATTTGCTTCTATTTGTTTTAATCTTTTTTTGTGTGTGTGATTAAACCAATATGAAAAGAGAAATCAGTAAGGCATTACCGTTTTGACCTGGAACTATTAAATGCAGTCATGAATGTGATGTTAAAATGAAAAGCTCCGTCCAGAGAGAGACACATGGGACACGTGAATTGGTGGGAGCCTATATATTTCTTTGCGTTTGCCAAGCAGATTTGGTGTGGGTTTTGGCATCTCCACGCCGAGACAGTTTACACCCGAAGGTGCAGATGTGCATTCTGCTTCTCATTCACTGCAAATAACCCCAGCTTTCTGCCAAGAGGCTGATTTAGTGTGAAGAGACGCAAACAGGACGAGAGCTCCCACACACACACACACACACACACACACAC
>NC_045752.1:25270050-25281740 GCF_008692095.1 Etheostoma spectabile
ACACACACGCACACACACACACACACACACACACACACACGCGAGAGGAGAGAGAGAGTTGCGTGTAAATTGCAGTCGCCCACTTGAGATGCATGTTTCCCTTTGGCTTGTCAAATAGCCGTGCACCCTGCTGGGGCTAAGTCTTTGTTAGAGAGAGAGACACACAGAGAGAGAACATAGTAACTCCTTCGTTTATATGCAGTGAAGCATTCTGTAGATGAGGTGTTTTTTTTTTTTAAATGTGATAAATAAGTCTTATTAAGTGATTATATTAAATACATAATACTATTCCTAATGGTCAAACCATTCCTTTAAATAAATGTCCTCTATAGTTCAGAGACTACACTGTTAACACTTTAAGGGTCAGTTCACTCGAATTAACAAAATCTATTTTCCAAAGGATTAGTCCCTATAAAAAAAAACTTTTGACATTGAGGTTTGTGTATTCTAAATGTCCCCTTTTAATGCTGCGGGCACCACACATCAAATTCTATTCACCACAATAGGTAAATTACAGTAATGTAAATGTATTTATCTTTTAAAGGCCAGTTTTTGTCATTTAAAAAAAATCTTGTGACTTTTTGGTGTGTGTGTGTGTGTGTGTGTGTGTGTGTGTGTGTGTGTGTGTGTGTGTGTACAGGATGACAGTTTTCAGTTCCCAAAGAGCATGCCTAAACTCATTTTGTTGATCAGCAGGCTGTACACACTCTCCCACTACTGATACTACATTACACACACTCACACACACCCTGGCATAGCCTGCATACCAGAGTTTTGCTTTGCTCAGCTGAGGCTTGGTGAGCTGTCTGTCTGTTGACGATCACCCTCCAACGCCACCCCCCCCCCCCCCCCCCCCCCCTCCCCTCTGTATTTTCCTATATCTCTCTATTTCACCTTCTTTCTCTTTCGGTCTGCCTCTATGTCTCTCTTTCTCTCTTCCTGCTAGGGGGAGCTCTCAGGCTGTCAGTGCTGCGCTGGCTGTGCCAATGAGAGGGGTATCAGAGTGTGTGTGTGTGTGTGTTAAACAGATGACATCAGTGCTGAAAGACCACATTGCAGTCTTAACTGTCAACACCTGCACTCTCGTTACTTCACTGTCTCTGTCGCACTTTTTACCTACACCATGTACTGTAAATTCATGACAATGGCTGACTGACATCTATAGCATTCACTATGAGTGTGTGTGTGTGTGTGTGTGTGTGTGTGGGTATACACTGTAGTAAATTGACATAGCGTAGTTCTAGCTATTTTAAGTGACTGGACTACACTTAGCTAATCTTAATAATTTGTCTGTAGTTTTGTTTATATAATGTACCTAACTTTTGTTCTGAGTAATTGTTACCTAATTAAATCATTTTGTCAGTTTGGTTTAAAGATATCAACTCTTTTTTTTAAATTTTAGTTTAATTACAATTTTTTTAAACGGCTTCATCAATTTTGTCCATATTAAAAAGCAACGGCGGCATATTCACTATGCAAATTACCTCTAGATAAATAAATCGACTACAAACTATTATTCATTTGTCAATGGCGTATTACTAAGCCAAATCACAAAATATATTATAGAATTAAAAAATGACTTCAAATACAATTACAATGCAGTAATTTCATACTAATGTCAAAGGATTTGTACGTTTCTGTTGGTGTTTCTGTGGTGCGCTTCATTCCTACCACAGCACCTGCTGGCAGGTGGCTCTGTGCTCCCCCCCCCGCATTCTCAACTCTTTGCCACACTCTGTATCACCATATGGGAATCCAACTATGGTAATACCACAGTGTTACCTCGTGATAAACTTCAATTAGCTTTGACGTAGGGCTGGGCGTTATGAAGAAAATTACATTAAATTAACGATATTGTAGTGTTGTTGTAAGAGAACAGTTACAACAGTCTGGTAAGTTCAGAAAATGACATCACTTTACTGTGATTTTGCCTTAAAAACCAGAAAAAGACACCACATATGCCATATTACAATATACAAAATCTAAGAGGATATGCAGTGTCATATCACAATATCGATATAATAATGATATGTTGCCCGGCTCTACATAAACTTACGTAAACAGGTTTTGAAATCAGGTCAAATCTGAAAAAAGGCTGAAAGTCACAATGGTGGAACGTTTGTTTTCAATCCTTCAATCGCTTTCTGTGTGAAATGAAGGCACGAGTTGAAATTGCTACAACACACACATTCTAGTTATATTGATGTTACTGTAGTAGTTGTAGTAGTATTTCTGCTGTAAAATGTACTTCAGTAAAGTGTTCTTTCAGGCAATTTTTTTCCCTTTATTTTGGTAGGTAGTAGGGAGGAGATGCAGATTAGAGGAAAGCAAAGAGACGACATGCAACTAAGTGGGGGGTGTTGTGATTACAAGGTTAGCACCTTAAACACTGACACCAAGAGACAAAGTCCCCTGTGCAAAGGATGCCACCTAATACAAATACACAACCCACTGCAATCCTAAATACACCCAGAACACACCTCAGTACAATGAGCCTTTGCAAATTCTGAGTTTGGATGAAAATCTACTTCCTGTTCAGACAGTACACACTGCTGTTGAAAGTGTCAACAGTGTTTGTGGTGGCAGATCACATTGAGTTGAGAGTTTTTTGTTTTTTTTTCTGCACCCTTCTAATATTACCACCAACATGTCTCTATGTGTGAACTGGTATTCACTGTGCAGTGGTGTGTGCGGCCGTATCATCAGCTCTGGGGTCTACTTTGATGATTTGGATGATTTCAGTAGCTTTTTGTTAAGCAGGAAATGACTGATCGAGCACTCGCATTCTAAACAGGAGCGATATTTTTCCAAAAAAAGAGTAGTTTTCCCTCTCCAAATTTGAGATGGTAGGCTAAGACAAATGAGCCAGAGTGACCCAGCCGTTGGTGCGCTGTTAGTGTGTGTGCATGTGTAGTAACCGTCAGTTTCTTTGGGTTTGGAGAAATGCCGAGGTGTGGCTATTGCTTAGTGGGCGACAAATGACTGTGATGCTGCTACAATTCTGATCTGTGTGTGTGTGTGTGTGTGTGTGTGTGTGTGTGACACTGAGTGAGTGTGCTGGGCTGTCTCACCCACAAACATTTCATCTTGATTCTAGCCCTTGCATGTATATCTGTGTGTGGTTGAGAAAACAGTAAAAAAAAAAAAACCAGTAAAGTCCAGCTTTTATAGTTTCAAACCTTTCTTTTTTTTCTCAACTGGCAAATTTGCAGGCGTTCATCAGTCTAAATGGGGAAAGTTATAATGCTAGTAAAAAAATGTGGTTGAAGAGAGCCGAAAACAAATATTAGAGAAGCAGCTTTCTGTTAGTTAATATGCTATCTCATTTGTGTCTGTGAATACAGTCTGACGGTTGTGTGGAGAGATGGATTAAAAGCACATTTCCAGTGATAGGCGGCCCTAGAGACTGTAGCCTGCTCGGAGAACTTCTCCCTGATAATGGGAATTCAAAGCAGCACCGTTTTAGCCTTGAAACAAGCCAAACACCATCATTTGAGCTCTCCAAGTACCTCTTGTACTACGCTCAATGCAAAAACTGTAGATAGTTTGTGTTATTTTTGAGCCGTTCATTTTTAGACGTTCCATTTCCTTTGATTTTTTTGTTCTTCTTCAGCCCCGGTTAACTTAAATCCTATTAGCGCTGTTGCCTGACTCACCTGAGCCTTATTAGGTAAATCAGGCCAAAGTGACGCTTCTTCCTTTGCATCTGTCTGTCGACTTCATGCAGTAATTATGGGCAAAGAAACCACAACCAAATCCACATTTCCTTTTTTATCTCAGTCTTTGAATATCTCCAGAAACTGGCTTTGGCTGTGAACATATAGATTTTTTTTTAAATACATATTTACGTACAATTTATTTGAGTGTAAATCTAACAGCATTTTTGTGGTTTGAAAAGTATCGGAACCAGTTTTACTGTAAATGGTAAGTGTCTGCACACACACAGGAAGCCAGCTGTGTATTTGAGGTTTGGCTGTCTTTTTTCTTTTTTTATAAATCATATTATGCTAATCATTAATCTCTGTGATGAAGTCAAGTTTGCAGGGGTCAGTGTAACTGTAGAGTGTGTTTGTTCCAGATGAGCGCATTGTCTTTATTCTCTCTAATGTGTATTACCAGAGAAATACACTCTGCTGTACATGGCTGCTCATTTCAAAAGCGGAGGACAGATGGCTGCAGCCTGCAGGCCACAAACACACACACACAAACACACACACACACGCGTGCACAAACAATGCAAACAGTATGTGTGTGCATACCCATGATGTAGATGTGCACATGCAAACATGATACGACACACGATGCATGCAGAACAAACCTGCAACACACACACACACACACACACACACACACACACACACACACACACACACACACACACACACACACACACATGCAGAAGGAGCAGTGCAGTTGGTTTGTGGAGATGTGGGCTGAGACACACACAGCTCAGACACTGTGTACCTATACCTGCACACACACACACACACACACACACACACACACACACACACACACACACACACACACACACACACACACACACACACACACACACACACACACACACACACACACACACACACACACACACACACACACACACACACACACACACACACACACACACACACATAGCCATACAAATAAATAATAATTATTAGAGCAGAAAGCTTTAACCCAAATTAGAGCCTCCTTGTATATTTTATGTATGTATAAATATTGTATTTTGTTGATGATCATGATGAGGAGGATGAGGTGATATAGATGCAATACAATAATTATGCATTTTTTGGTATATTAGACTTTAACTTTGTTATTACTAGGTAAATCAAATTATGATTTATTAAATTTTTACACTTTTTGTTAATGTATCTGTCCTGAGTTCCACCCACATCCTTACCTACTGTAGGTTTAGCTTAATATTGTTGTGTGTAAATGTATGTATTCAGATATGCTGAATATGTGTATGGGCATATGCTAATACATGCATGTTTTTTATATTTGGTATTTTTCCTTTTTTGTTTTTCTGTCTCGTTTTTATCAATATTTTAATTGTGGTACCTAGAGCAGTACGAGTTACTTATTGTCCTATTCATATTGCTCTAACTACTAAAACAACAGTGGTTCCCCAGGTTTTATTGAATTTTTGATGTTTTATTTAATTGTATAGAATTATTCTGACTTCACTTTGACATTCTGTAATTATCCATCAACCTACGTCATTTTGATCTTATATATTAGTGAGAATTATACATACTTTCTGCTTTTTAACTCAAAAGTTAGATATAATTTCAAATAGGCTACATGTGGTGTATTGACCATGAATTCAAAAAGTGTAATTAGTGTAAAACTAGTGGTAAAAATGTCGAAAAATGCTACAAAAACGTTGAAATAAAAACAATGAAGAGCCAAAAATGTGACAAGGTGTCAAAAAAAAAAAAACTTTTTGAGCCGGAAGCACGACGCAAGGGTTAAGGGGTAAAGCCCACCCATTAATCTATAACGTAAGGTCAGTGGCGAAATATAATAGTGTTATAGTCTTTTAATTGCGCTTGGCTTAAGAGGCTGCTTTCTGGGGATAAAAGCATCACACTCACATTGTAAAGTGCCCTGAATGTAGGAAAACAACAAGACACATGCCCAAAGCCTTTGGCAATAAAGAAGATGGCACAAATTTGAGGTCAAATGGGGCTGAGTGCCTCTTAACCCGCCGCAATTTGATTGGCTATTTGCCAAGTACTGTTGTCATCATTTACTTCTTGTAGAAGTTAGAACTTCTTTTAAAGAAGATAGTAACTTTTTTTTTTCAACTTGTGGATGACTTTTTACAGCACACATGTGAAGAAAAACTTAAGATTAAACACGTTGGCGCCCACCAGATATTATGTGAGTGCAGATTTGATGTGTTCCCAGTGTGAAAAGCAGAGGGCTAAACAGGTGAAAGAGCGGCGTATTGTAAAGCAGGCCCGAAGCAGGTAGATGGTGAGGTGGGCTGCTCCATCTGGAGCCTTCATCTGCATTTGCCATCCCAAATGTGTTTGCATTTCTAATGTGGATGCTGAGACAAATGGCCAACCTGCTGCTCATCCATCATCTTGTATTAGAGAGAACGAGGGAGGGACAGAGGGAGGGAGGGAGAGATATTACCTCTGGGGTCACTTCTTCTCTCCGTCCTCCTGTAGTTCTCCTCACGCCTTCACTTTGGTTCCTTCAAGCGGTAATCTAGACCAATCTCCCCTTTTATCCTGTTCAGAAAGGCTTTTAAATGTGTTGTTGTACCACACATCTGCTGTCTGACTGCTCTTTCCCTTCCAAAATTTCCAGGATTTGCTCTTTCCCTTCCTTTCTCTTTCTCTTGCCCTTCAGTTTAACGTTAGTCATAGTCGCAATACTGGACAAAACTGGATAAATCGCTTAACTCAGGGATTTAATGCTGAAAAAAAAACACTGCAGCACTCTGATCAACATTACTATGTGGAATTTAAATGTACGCAGCATTGTGTCTATACCACCCAACTTACAGTAGGTTCTGATGAAGAGTTACCATTGACAACTGGAGCTCTATCAACTGTTTTCCCAGAACACATGGATTAGTGGTTCCCAAACTATATTACACTCATAATTATACACAGTTTAGCAAATGTCCAGGTGTTACATCTTTCATGTCTCTTCTGTTTTTCTTACTGTACAGAGGAGGCTGAGCATCCAGATGGCGGCCTGCTCTCCAACTCTCTATCCCTCCACCCGCTCCGCCTACCTCCCCACCCGTTGGACCCTAGTCTGGCCCACGCCTTGCCATCCGGCCTCCACGCCGACCACGACCTGCTGACCTGCGGCCAGTGCCAGATGACCTTCCCGCTGGGTGACATCGTGCTCTTCATTGAGCACAAGAAGAAGCAGTGCCAAACGCCGCTGCTGGCCAATGGCTGCTACGACAAGATGAGCGACCGGGGAGGAGAAGGAGGGAGTCCGACTCTGCAGAGCCTTCATCACAACGCACAGCGGGTGGAGCTGAGGAAGGTGGTGGAGCCGGTGGAGATTGGCATCCAGGTGACACCAGAGGAGGAGGAGGTGGAAAGAGGTGTGAGGGGAGAGAGGACGCTCATCAAAGGAATTTGCCCGAAGCAAGAGAACACGCCGGCAGGTAGGCACGATGAACACACACCCTTTAGAGAACTAATCCAGCTCTTTCATCACCCTAAATACACGACTTTTTTTATATTTAACTGCACCAACCCATACATAAATTACCTTTTCAGCTTTTGTGGAGGCATCCTGTTGAGACTTGCTCCATCCTCTCCAGCAAGAGAGAGAGAGAGAGAGAGAGAGAGAGAGAGAGAGAGAGAGAGAAAGAGATGTTCATTTCATTAGCGCGAGAGGACAACAGGGCGAGGGAGTAACGAGAAAGAGGGGAGAGACAGGCACACTACCCACTCAAAGCCCTAAACCCCTTCAAGGACTCAGCTAGTTGAAACAAATTGTGCAAAACGTGACAGAGAGACTCACCCCGACTTTCATGGAGAAATCCAGCCTAAGCCATCTGCTTAAAAAGGTGAAAAGCTCATTAAAATTCAAATAAGCAAAGGAGGGGGGAAAAACACGAGAGGAGAAGGAGAGAGAAAAAAAAACAGAAAAAGGGATTAAAAAGAGGCTAGTTTCTCCCCCATCCGGAGGGGTACGGGAGCAGTTTGGGTGGGGGGAGAGCACCAGCAGTTATCTCTCAAACCAGTCAAGACGCTCACAGAAAGCCAGAGGGGAGGAGCAGAATATTTCAGCCTGCGACGAGAAGTCCTCTCAGCTGTCCTGCCTTCTTAGAGGTCACTGGTAGCTGGACCAGAACTTGACAGCAGGTACTCGCCAACAACCAGCAGGTGCTAAAATGACTCCTAGATACAATCCTCTGAAAGATGAAAGCATATTAAAAACTCTAGTTAGACAGGAATGTTTTGCAGTTGAAAAAAACACTGCGTATTGTAAGCCAGTAGGGCTGTTTGCATATGATGGCACAGAGTAAATCTGGATGGTTACCATTCACACTCATAGCATCTCGACCTAGTTTTTAAAATCCAGCATCATATTTCTTTTCAGAAAACCTGTACATGCGCATCCATCGGGAAATATGGAAGCCAAAACTATGCTCGACCCTTTCTAGTTTGGCCAAACACTGCAGCTATTAAGCCTTTTGAGGCTGCTTCAACATATATGTATTTATTTTTTAAAGATTATTATCTTGTAAGTGTAGGCCTTTATTTGACAGGAAAGCTTACACTTGAAAGAGGAACGATAAGGGGAATGAGATGCAGCAAAGGGTCGCAGGTTGAAGGACCGAGCCTCTGTACATGGGGTGCACGCTCTCCCAGGTGAGCTACCCAGGCGCCCCGACCGTGTTTTATTTTAACCTCCTGAACAAATAAGTATACCAGTCCAAAGCTACAGAGGTAAATTCCATCCACAAAACAGTGTTTCATTAACAATTACTAGTATTTGAAAATCAATGACCGACCATTCTCATCTGGTTAAGAAACAACAATGGCATTGATTGGTCATAAGTATTTTTGTGAATGTGGATATTTGGCATAGAAACAATAATAAAAGTAAGTACAATTGGTTTTGTTCTTTTAAAAAGGAAGTAACACAATGACTGATTTATGTACAAAATCATGTGAAAAAACTTTTATACTTAGATGAAATATTTTGTAAAATAAACCCGATGTCCACCAATACACATGCACGGCATGAATACATTTGTTAATAGAAAAATATTCAAATGTGTGCACATAACATCTTCAGCTTTCCATCTCAACCAATACCGATCAATGCCCTGATTTGTCTGCTGGAAGTACCTCAGGATTCTTGGGATTGCAACACTCCTGCTTTGTTCTATTTGTAGCACTTGAACTTGGAGGGAAATGTTGCCTCAAAAACATGTGAGGAAATGCGCTCACAGGTAACCCCCCTGGCTCTGTTTCCCCATGTAGTGCATTGGAGGAGGACAGAGTCAGTCTGCGGTTTGGCCTGCGCTGTAAAACACTCTTCGGGCTTGAACTTCATCAATATTTTACAGCTGTGTTAGGCAGCTGCCCAGCGCCGGTGTAGACAGCACAGCGGCTCTTAGGTCTGTAACTGGGCTACGGCTTTACATTTAGTGCTTAACAATCTGAGCAGGAGGAGGGTGCGAGTAGCTCTAACACAACCTCAGAGTGTCTGCAGAGCCGCACTCAAGCGTGTGCTCTAATTGATCGGCGTCGGTCATGTCATTAGGTCGGCATTATTCACATTTATGTGCACAGGTAGATTTTTTTCCCGTGTTTAAATGCTTGCAATATATCTCACTGGAGTCCTCCTGTGAAATCAACGCCACATGTGCAGCAACGAAAGGCTTGAAATTGTAATTGCACAATATTTCTTCATAATAGAACGCGCAATGATTTTCACATTAAAAGCAAAAACATATTAGCGGCTCAATTGGACGTGCACTGCGGCAACTGTAAACTATATTGCTCCAATAACATTTTATGTTTCAAAATTACCCTCGGTATTTCACAATTTCCACATGAAATATGGCCAACTAGCACCTTATTAACACGAGGAGAGGACAGAAGGGTTTATTAATCGAGCCAGAGTTTAATTTGGAGAGAACACGCTCAGGGGCGGGGGGGGGGGAACCAAGCTTTTCCTCCAATAGATTTTTACACCTTTCATTACCTGGGAAATTGGGAGCGAGGGCAAAGCGGAGGGAGCGAGAGAGCAGGAAGAGAGAGACAACAACAATGGGGAAAGTGATTCGGGAGCTCAGAAGTTTAGGTTTAGGTTAAATAAAAAAAATTAAAAATATTTTGGGGGGCTTTTATGGCCTTTAATAGACAGATTAGCTTGAAGACAGGTAAGGGGAGAGAGAGGGGGAACGACATGCAGCCAATGTATTAGAAGTCCTGCATGCCATGTGTAATTTTGTTATGGGACATAGTTCTTACAACCGTCAGCTCTCTTCCTCTTCCTCCACTTCTAATCCCGTCTTCTGGACATAAAGGATAGCCATAAATGTTGTGTCGTCAGTGGGCCAATGTGTGTGTGCAAAGGAGGAAATGCAACATGGAGAATATCTATCTGAAAGCAGCATCTTATGACACAAACACACTCTCCCTTTAGGCCACGTGCTTTAGGCAACTCAACAAAGGTGTTGGCCGCTCGCCTTCATTCGCTCATGTGTGACCATGCCCTTACACTGTCAAAGATATTTTTCTTTATTTCAGCTACAAAAGCGTCATTGTCTTTTCATGCAACACTTCACATTCCCAAAGATACCCACACTCAAATGAACCAGTACCAGTACCACCATAGTTTTCCACTATTTAGCAGGTTCAAGTTCCCCTTGCTCAAGTGCACCTTGTCTTTGGGTCTGGGAATTTAAACAGACAAGCTTGTGGTCACACACCCTCCAGTCTCCCCAGCTGACTGTCAGTCGGGTTAGATATAACTCCACGGAGGTGGAATCCTGACAGTTTGGATTAGAGAAAAAAGAAGGAAACATATCATTTTTACTTTAAGGCACACACACATACATCCACGTAGTGTAAACATATCACCAAGGAGTGTAACACCACCTGACACAGTGCTGTGCTGCCCTTAAAGCCTTGTCATCTAGGGTTTAGATAGTTCAGAAATTACATTAAGTCTAGTTGGAGTAGAGAGGAACACACACACACAAGCACGTAAGCACGCACACACACATGCATGCATAAAAGGGGCGTGTAGCTTTGACAAACTCAGATATGATGACACCCTTTTAATCTGACAAAGCCATTTGA
Source organism: Etheostoma spectabile (assembly GCF_008692095.1). Classification (NCBI taxonomy): domain Eukaryota; kingdom Metazoa; phylum Chordata; class Actinopteri; order Perciformes; family Percidae; genus Etheostoma; species Etheostoma spectabile. The sequence goes on from NC_045752.1 coordinate 25,280,862, forward strand.
CGGGCCGAGTATGTGTGTGTGTGTGTGTGTGTGTGTGTGTGTGTGCCGCCTAGCTCTACTTCTGCTTTTCACCCGCTTTTTCTGTCGTTTTTTCCCAGCTGACTTTCCCTCCGTTTCTCTCTCTATGTCTTTCACACACAGATTGTTACTTGCCCACACTGAGACAAGGAGCTCTCTCTGTTTCTCTCTCTCTCACACACACACACACACACACACACACACACACACAACAGCGTTGATCATTAGACTGAAAAAGAGAATAATTAATACGCATCATTTCAAACAGGATGTGCGATATGCAGAGCGAGCCACGAGAAAACACACACACATAATGAAAAAAAGCATTTTCAAGAGGGCATGTTTGAATCTTATGTAAACATTATGCACATGGACACACACACACACACACATCTTCAATAAATAATGACTGAGCACATCGGCCTGTCCCTAAAATATTTACCATATGCTTATTTATCTTCCAAATGAAACTGCACAAAGACTTAACAAAGAGCTGTGGCACAGAATCTGTGTGAGTGTGTGTGTGAATGTGTGTGTGTTTGATATAACAGTCTGTACTTAGAGGCATTACAGCACCCGCTGCTCTTTTTTTTGTTGCGTTGTTTCAATAAAGCTGGAAGGCCTCTCGGATGGAGCACCGGCCTTTTTGAAGTATTAATTACTCTGGTTTGTATTGCTGCTCACTCTCTCTCCCTACCTCTCTTTACCTCTCTCGCCCTCTGTATCCTGTGTGCTTTTGGCTAGTTTCGGTTTGGGTGTTTGTGTGTCTGTGTATGTACAGTCCTGATGCATTTTTAATAGGCCTAAGAGGATGTGGACGGGGACACACACGCACGCACGCACACACACACACACACACAC
>NC_045752.1:25281750-25283344 GCF_008692095.1 Etheostoma spectabile
ACACACACACACACACACACACACACACACATGTAGTTTTTGATTATTTTAATTAATACTCCACAGCTCAATTTATGACATTAATTGTTAATAAATTACTTTCTCTGACATGCTACACCCACATGTTACATGTTGTGCATCATGTAGGGCTGAGTATCACACCACAAAACATTTTAGATACTGACTAAAGTGTGTCTGAAGCACCAACTATCGAAAACTATCACGTTCTAAAAGCCAGCATTGATCGTATTTCTTCGGAACTGTATTTACTTATTCTTTGATCAGGTAGTGACTGATCATTAGTTTTCTATTCAGGCAAAATTGTATGACTGCTTCTGTTTATTTAACATTTGAGATATCAGGCTTCTTCTGTTGAATGAGAAAAAAGGTCTTAGAGAAATGTAATATTTATCAAAAAAGTACTGTTTTGGTATACAGGGATTGTATTGGGACAACCCATTTTTAACTATTCTGAACATCTGTAGAAATAGAAACGCCTTTGTGGTTTAACAACCAGCTGCCCTACGGTTTGGAGGTATTCACTGACCAGCTAGCTTAGCCCTGGTAGCTGCATTTAAACTGCAGTCAAGCCATACAGTTCACACAGCTTCCCACTTACCGAAATGTATGCGCACAAGTGCCTAGCAAGCCGTCTGACAAGACAATTTGGAGTTACTGGAAGGTAGATTTTTAGCTGGATTCTCGCCATATCACAATGAATCACAGGATCACATAACAAAAGAATCCATCGTGTTTATGTCAGAACAGCAGCAGCCCAAACCAATCAGCATCCAGTAAGGACCTACTAGCCGCTACGGGCATGACGTTTAATAAAACAATGGAAACAGTTTCCAATGAGGGCTTCTCTGACGGTTCTCCTACGCCCCCCTAGTAATGATATAATAAAAGGAGTTCTACACACCTGAACATGCTGCTACTAATACTAACCAGCATTGGACTTAAAGACATTTCACCACAACTAATCATCCCTTCTGAAATTCAGACCTCTTCTCTGTGTATTTTGATTGCATGTGTGTGTGTGCGTGCTCTTCATTTCCCCCTTACTCCTCCCTCCATCCAGTTCTTCTAAAGGGATGCTCTACCTTTCCTCTGGAAATCCAGCATCCTGGACACAAACACACCCAAACAGATACTTATAGGCAAAACAGCCGGGACATGAAGGCTGGAGAAGACAGAAAGAGTGCGTTGAAATACACACATAGACACACGGAGAGAAAGAAAGAGCCATTAATAGAGCATGCAAAGGCAAATCTGCATCTCATGTGCTTCTTAGCATTTTCAAAATCCCTTTTTTCGATTTTCGCCTCGTCGCCTCTCTCTGCTGCGTTAATCACTTTGCATGCACTCATTTAAATATTAAAATTGTCTTTAATCATCAAAGCCAGTGAGCATCATGCATATTCATATCATCTTACCCCCCTCTCCCCTCCATCCATCCATCCCCTGGATCTCAGGTTCATTACTCTGCCGCACAGCCATCAGCCACTTCCCTAAACACACAGTTTACACACATAAACTAGCCCATGTATCTCACACACACACACACACACACACACACACACACACACACACA
>NC_045752.1:25283354-25285160 GCF_008692095.1 Etheostoma spectabile
ACACACACACACACACACACACACACACACACACACACACACGCACAGCTAGCCACCAGAGCTAACCAGTGCTAACTAGACTAAAACACACATGCATCCCTCCAGTCCAAACTGAGCGAGCAGACTTGTCATCCATCCCGGCTGCTAGATGGCTGGAGCTGGGAGTATTTGTCAAGAGGCTCGATGAAATCCTCATTTGCATAATGACTTTGTAGTTCTGCATTAATAAAATTTGCATATGAAGCCGTGTTAATTACTCCTGATCAGCCTTTTTTGCATTCATGCATGGTAATTTTCGGCGACTTGCGAAAATTGATGTCCTGGCGTCAGGGATGAGATTGGTGGACGAGGGTCCATGTGCACGCGTGAATGAGGATGAAGGCAGGGTGGGGGAGGGGAGGGAGGTGCAGAATGGCGGTGGTTTGATTTTGAAGGCAGCGCCTTTCTATGTCTGTCCATAACGTTTGTAAAATAATGGTTGAGAGTAAAAGGAGAAGCACACACACACAAACACACACAAACACACACACACACACACACACACACACTCAAACACGTACGCACACGCATGCACACACACAGGCTACCAGCCCTTTGTGAATCTGTTGTTTACTCTCAGTTCTTCATTTCTTTTGCTTTCAGCATCTCAAACTATGCTGGCTTTATAGCATTTTAGATATTAATAGCCCACAGGGACGATCAGGTTTAACAAATGTCCCCCTAAACCCAGTTAGAGAGTTCTTTCATGGTCCCTCTAGAGTTTGGCCGTTTATTTATGGTATTCTTTTGGCCTTAGCTTGTGGTTTAGGCGCAAAGCGTTGAATGTATGTGTCATGTGTGTTTTTATTAGATGTGCAAAAACATCGAGCATGGTGGAGAGCGCTGGTGAAAAGGAGAGCAAATGTGTGTGTTTTTTTTCTTGGTAGTCTGATTCGTTCGAGCGGAACGACAGAATTAGACTCTTTTTCGTTTTCTTTCCATTTTAGTGGCGTGAGCTCATGAGAGGTTTCTGTTCTGCTCGTCATGTTCTACTGATTACCTGTCAATCAGAGTGAAGTCTTTTCCCTGTAGGTTCTGTAGGTGCCAATTCCCCATGCTAACCATCTAGCTATTTCTCCTCTGTTGACTTGCTGAAAATGTAAAACATCACTTCTTCTGCATCCCGTTGAAGACAGATCATTAAATGTATGCAACAATAGCGTAAAACATAGTTTTTGAACTGGCATGCAATACTTTCTCTTTTGAGTATAGAGAGCCAATGTCCTGGTGTCACACCTGTGGGCTGTTTTTGGTCTTTCTGAAGAAAAGAACCCCAAGAAAATGTTACTTGTCCATATTGTAAGATAAATGACATATACTACAGCACATGCAATTCACATTTAAACCCTTCATGACATCTTTCAAACTTTTTAAAGTGCCAATATTATGAAAAAAATCCCTTTTTCTGGGATTCAATGTGTTATTTGTGTCTTTGGTGCTTCCACACGCATACAAACTTGGAAAAAAAACATCCATGCTGTTTTGATTGAGATCCGGTTTCTGAATGTCCTCTGTCTTCAGTCTCCGGGGGAGCTGTTCAACATCTGCACGGCTTTCTACGTAAGCCAAGACGAGGTGGCTAACCGTAGCATGCTAGCTCGTTCTCAATGGCAAAACACTGCTACAGCACGCACTAGTTGACCATAATCTCCAAAAGAACTACTTCCTGTCCCTGTTGTGCAAGTATTCCACAAGTGTCCCTGGTCTAGAAGAAGTCTCCCAGCTGATCGTGCCTTGGACTGACCAAAGCTGGAGAAAGAGTTATCT
>NC_045752.1:25285170-25287286 GCF_008692095.1 Etheostoma spectabile
GGGATCTTACCGAGCTACTGAGCATGTGCAGCTCCCATCAAACAAAAACACAGGGTGAAAACAGGATCTGCAGCTATGTACAGTACAACAAAATATAGTGTTTTTGAAAATGTAAACCTATTCTGGTACAACCTGAAAATACAATTATGAACCTGAAAATGAGCAGATTATGGGCGCTTCAACTATAAACTCCTCTGTCTGAAACCGTTACTTAAGGAAACAATGACAGAAATTTTAAAATAATGCATTGATTTTTTTTCAAATAGAACCTTATCAAGACGAGTACACAACATGCTGTTGGGCAAGTGTTTTCCAAAGCTATATTTCAGTAATTTCTAATTACATATTTCAGTTGCATTTTGGGGAGCAGAACACTGAAGTTCATTCATTATTTTGATTTATTTATTGCAGTTTCACTTTGCTCTTTATGGGGCATTAGGAACTGTGAATGGCTAAGAATCACTTTGCTCACCCAAACTGAAATCAAAGGTTTACCTGCAAACAGTATTAATAATTAAACAAAATCACTTTTTAGTTAAGTGACAAAAATACAGACTTAGTAAATAAAGACTGATATGATATGAAAATGACACTAAATTAAAGTCCAGCCACAATTTGTAAAATCAGTCCAGTAGAAGAACTGACACAATAATCGCTTCACTAGGTTCCTTTGTAAATAATCACTCTGTCTATGGGAGAGGCTTTCATATAGCGTGTTGGCTTTTGTGACTCGGAGAGATCAGATCAGGCGATAAAGTGGTAGCAGTTTCCAATTGTGTCCGTGAGCTAGGAGCTGTTGTCAGACAGGTAGTACGTGGAAGTGAATAAAAAGAGGAGAAAGGCTGATGGAGGCTGATTGTGAAGCTTTGTGGAGGTGACAATGGCTGGATGCAAAGCTACACTTCCCTCTGCATTCATCTGGACTCACTGCTGATGATATTTCAGGACCCAGGCCCTCCAGGAAAGGCTGCACCCCGCGCTCATTCTCAATGCCTTTGTACGCTATGTAGGCTGCAGCGTGTGTGTGTCAACAGAGAAACTGTGTCGCCTGCTTCCAGTTTCCTGTGTGTGCGCGTGTGTGTGTGTGTGTGCACAGGCGTGTACGTTTTGTGCGTACGTTGAACATGTGTGCATGTCTGTGTTACATGTTACATGTCTGTAAAAGATGTAGTTTTTTTTGCGTAAGAAGTGGGATCAATTGTGAAAATGTCTCTAGAGGCATATTCAGTTTTGTGTTTGCAGACTCACAAAGTAATTTTAATCATGGCAGACCATGGTGGATTGGAGCTCCATATGATCCATTCTTACAGTCAGCTGACCCCTTTCCCCAGTGACAAACGTGTCTTTTTATTCTCAGTAACAGAATGAAGGTGGCAGTCACATCCTGGCATATCTAGAAATATCCCATCTGCAGTTGAAGTAATGATCCACAATATTTAGATATAAAGAATGTACATTATTATTAGTTATTATTTGTAATATGCTTCACTGATTGATGCTTGAATAACAGGTCAACCTATATTAAAGCTAATTTTATTATTATTAAGTCACACTTAGAATGGAATAATTAAAAAGAGAACTGGGTGGTAAGCATGAAACAAATCTTAATTTCTAAGAATAGGTTTGCATTTTTATTTGTGAAAGCTTATACGTATACACACTGTGACCTGTATCCGTTAAGGTGCAAAGAGTTACAGTGTTCCATATAAATACATCCAGCTCCCTGTGTCTTACTTCGTGGGTTAGAACTGCAGTATCAACTTTCTCACTAGCAACTCTTTGCGCGTCGCCTTAAAATATCTCCTGCTCTCCAGTGCAGATTTCTCTGAATTAACTCCTGAATTGTGCTTGGACTGAGAACAAGTAGCAGGGATTTTCTGTGGCAGAGTTCTCCCCGCTGAGTCTGAGAGGCGACGCTGTGCTTTGTCTTGTCTCCTCCTGCCAGAGCCGCCTGCTCTTTCTCAGCGTCTTTGAGGATCTGAATTCCTTGTGTCTTCTATCAACCTGACACTGGCAGCTTTCACTACAACTCTGCATACCAGGTTTCTGAAGTCGGAGTAGGCAGAAAGGGGGGGGGGCTGAATATGAAACACACACACACACACACACACACACA